>NW_026607632.1:0-132505 GCF_029499605.1 Hyla sarda
TGTAACCAAAGGGATTTGTGATGTCACCTAGAACCTTCACAGCAGCGACAGCTTTATGAGGAGCATCAGCACTGCTCTGCCTGAGCAGAACCATCACCGCCATAGGTTGTCAAATAACCCGGATTTAACCCACACAGGTAAGTCCAATGGGGTGCAGGCATGTCCTCTATGCTTACAGCTTCCCGTGGGTGTTGGTTTGATACCGTTTGGGGACAGCCAAGGAGGCATCTGCAGGCAACAAAGGTAGGTGTGTGCTTGTGTGTGTGTTTCCTATGCAGATCCTAAGCCCAGTGTCACATGCAAGTAGGAGGAGTAAGAAGGGTTCCTGGCAAATCCGGGTTATGGATTGCATTTAAAAAGGCCCCGTGGGAGTGCAATGGGCCCCTGTCTTGCTGCTTAGCAATAATGGTATGGGTTTAGGTTCTGCTGTGTGTACTGGTGGTTGACTGCCCCCCAGCCCAGAGTGTGCATGGAAAATTGTCTGGCAGCCTCCCTGACAGCAAGCAGTGATAGTGCCCATGAAGGGGACCTTGTTGGGCCCGCCCCTTTCACGGTTATCGCTTCTCGGCCTTTTGGCTAAGATCAAGTGTAGTATCTGTTCTTATCAGTTTAATATCTGATACGTCCCCTATCTGGGGACCATATATTAAATGGATTTTTGAGAACGGGGGCCGATTTCGAAGCTTGCTTCCGTCGCCCTATGCATTGACCCGATATGGCAGTATCTTCGGGTACAGTGCACCACCCCCTTACAGGGTTAAAAAGAAAGATTCCTACTTTCATTGCTACCTGCTTGCTGGCTAGCCAGCTAGCCAGCCCTGTGGGCCTTGCTGCTGCTGCAGCCAATAAACAAAAGGTGGTGCTGCTGCTGCTTCTGCTGCTTCTGCTTCTGCTTGTGTCTGGCCCCTGTTGGAGCGTCCAGGCACAGGACTTCTGCTGCTGCTGACTAAATGGCCTCCTTAATTGGATCATTTGAGTAGCCAGCACACCTGTGCAGGTAGGGCATGACATGATAGGCAGCTGCCTTGATAGCGGGTGGGTGCTGAATGTTCCTAATTGACAAAATAAGATTAATGCTTATGAAGAAATATAAAATCTCATCCCTTCCCCAATATCGCGCCACACCCCTACCCCTTAATTCCCTGGTTGAACGTGATGGACATATGTCTTTTTTCGACCGTACTAACTATGTAACTATGTAACATAACATGGGGGGGGGGGGGGTCTCCTGGCTGTTCACACAGGTGTGTCATTGCTGTACATTGACCATGCATTGCTTCTGTGGTATTGCAAAGGCAAAGACAAATGCTTCCAGCCATCCATTGCACTAATGGATTGGTCATCAGCTGGCTGTCTATGTCCCGCATCAATATAGACCAAAGTACAGAGGGTTAGGCTATGCTATTGTGCACCTACCTGATGCATCAGAAGGTGCGAGGCCCTTGCTAAATTCTGTGCACAGACTTTGAGATCTATGCTTTAGACTGTATCTAAACCTGCTCCAACATGGACTGACATTCTGGCCTACTTTCAGCCGATGCGACTTGTCTGTCGCTGAACAGTCGCTTTTTATGTATTCAGCACCTATGTATAATGTTGTAAAAATGCTCTAGAAGCTAAAGTCGCAGAAATGTCACACATATTTGGCCTGCAACTTTCTGTGCGACAAATTCAGACAGGAAAAATCAGTATAAATCCTTAGAAAATTATCCCCCAGTGTCTCCATCTGCTGGCGGTATTGAATAAGCATTGCTGCACTGATGGGGTATGCATTAGACGAAAAAAAAGAAGAAAAAGAAGAATAATACGCCCAGAAAAGAGGCGAAAAGGAGAAAAACGTAAAAAAACGTGAAAAAAAAGTAAGAGGAAGAGAAGGGAAAAAAAGGTGGAAATGGGTTTAAAAGTGATTTCGGCGGAGTAATATATATATATATATATATATATATATATATATATATATATATGCGCACACACACACATAGATATAAACGTATTCTCCGTTGAGATATTGCAGCCGCTGCTGTGTCCAGGCCCAGGAGCCTTAGCACTGTGCTGTGATGTCACTCAATACCACTGACATCACTAGGTGTAAACAACATCTCTCCTTTGCTGTGTATGTGACTATGGAGCTGTTTGGTGATGTCGTCTATTACGGCCTTCATAGAAGCAACAGGAGATTGTTGCATCCATCTTGAACCCTCAGAACTACAGTGCTATGATGTCACTCACTTCCACAGGCCTTGCAGAGTGTAAACAACAACAACCCAGCTTTGTTGTGTATGTAACCAAAGGGATTTGTGATGTCACCTAGAACCTTCACAGCAGCGACAGCTTTATGAGGAGCATCAGCACTGCTCTGCCTGAGCAGAACCATCACCGCCATAGGTTGTCAAATAACCCGGATTTAACCCACACAGGTAAGTCCAATGGGGTGCAGGCATGTCCTCTATGCTTACAGCTTCCCGTGGGTGTTGGTTTGATACCGTTTGGGGACAGCCAAGGAGGCATCTGCAGGCAACAAAGGTAGGTGTGTGCTTGTGTGTGTGTTTCCTATGCAGATCCTAAGCCCAGTGTCACATGCAAGTAGGAGGAGTAAGAAGGGTTCCTGGCAAATCCGGGTTATGGATTGCATTTAAAAAGGCCCCGTGGGAGTGCAATGGGCCCCTGTCTTGCTGCTTAGCAATAATGGTATGGGTTTAGGTTCTGCTGTGTGTACTGGTGGTTGACTGCCCCCCAGCCCAGAGTGTGCATGGAAAATTGTCTGGCAGCCTCCCTGACAGCAAGCAGTGATAGTGCCCATGAAGGGGACCTTGTTGGGCCCGCCCCTTTCACGGTTATCGCTTCTCGGCCTTTTGGCTAAGATCAAGTGTAGTATCTGTTCTTATCAGTTTAATATCTGATACGTCCCCTATCTGGGGACCATATATTAAATGGATTTTTGAGAACGGGGGCCGATTTCGAAGCTTGCTTCCGTCGCCCTATGCATTGACCCGATATGGCAGTATCTTCGGGTACAGTGCACCACCCCCTTACAGGGTTAAAAAGAAAGATTCCTACTTTCATTGCTACCTGCTTGCTGGCTAGCCAGCTAGCCAGCCCTGTGGGCCTTGCTGCTGCTGCAGCCAATAAACAAAAGGTGGTGCTGCTGCTGCTTCTGCTGCTTCTGCTTCTGCTTGTGTCTGGCCCCTGTTGGAGCGTCCAGGCACAGGACTTCTGCTGCTGCTGACTAAATGGCCTCCTTAATTGGATCATTTGAGTAGCCAGCACACCTGTGCAGGTAGGGCATGACATGATAGGCAGCTGCCTTGATAGCGGGTGGGTGCTGAATGTTCCTAATTGACAAAATAAGATTAATGCTTATGAAGAAATATAAAATCTCATCCCTTCCCCAATATCGCGCCACACCCCTACCCCTTAATTCCCTGGTTGAACGTGATGGACATATGTCTTTTTTCGACCGTACTAACTATGTAACTATGTAACATAACATGGGGGGGGGGGGGGTCTCCTGGCTGTTCACACAGGTGTGTCATTGCTGTACATTGACCATGCATTGCTTCTGTGGTATTGCAAAGGCAAAGACAAATGCTTCCAGCCATCCATTGCACTAATGGATTGGTCATCAGCTGGCTGTCTATGTCCCGCATCAATATAGACCAAAGTACAGAGGGTTAGGCTATGCTATTGTGCACCTACCTGATGCATCAGAAGGTGCGAGGCCCTTGCTAAATTCTGTGCACAGACTTTGAGATCTATGCTTTAGACTGTATCTAAACCTGCTCCAACATGGACTGACATTCTGGCCTACTTTCAGCCGATGCGACTTGTCTGTCGCTGAACAGTCGCTTTTTATGTATTCAGCACCTATGTATAATGTTGTAAAAATGCTCTAGAAGCTAAAGTCGCAGAAATGTCACACATATTTGGCCTGCAACTTTCTGTGCGACAAATTCAGACAGGAAAAATCAGTATAAATCCTTAGAAAATTATCCCCCAGTGTCTCCATCTGCTGGCGGTATTGAATAAGCATTGCTGCACTGATGGGGTATGCATTAGACGAAAAAAAAGAAGAAAAAGAAGAATAATACGCCCAGAAAAGAGGCGAAAAGGAGAAAAACGTAAAAAAACGTGAAAAAAAAGTAAGAGGAAGAGAAGGGAAAAAAAGGTGGAAATGGGTTTAAAAGTGATTTCGGCGGAGAAATATATATATATATATATATATATATATATATATATATATATATATATGCGCACACACACACATAGATATAAACGTATTCTCCGTTGAGATATTGCAGCCGCTGCTGTGTCCAGGCCCAGGAGCCTTAGCACTGTGCTGTGATGTCACTCAATACCACTGACATCACTAGGTGTAAACAACATCTCTCCTTTGCTGTGTATGTGACTATGGAGCTGTTTGGTGATGTCGTCTATTACGGCCTTCATAGAAGCAACAGGAGATTGTTGCATCCATCTTGAACCCTCAGAACTACAGTGCTATGATGTCACTCACTTCCACAGGCCTTGCAGAGTGTAAACAACAACAACCCAGCTTTGTTGTGTATGTAACCAAAGGGATTTGTGATGTCACCTAGAACCTTCACAGCAGCGACAGCTTTATGAGGAGCATCAGCACTGCTCTGCCTGAGCAGAACCATCACCGCCATAGGTTGTCAAATAACCCGGATTTAACCCACACAGGTAAGTCCAATGGGGTGCAGGCATGTCCTCTATGCTTACAGCTTCCCGTGGGTGTTGGTTTGATACCGTTTGGGGACAGCCAAGGAGGCATCTGCAGGCAACAAAGGTAGGTGTGTGCTTGTGTGTGTGTTTCCTATGCAGATCCTAAGCCCAGTGTCACATGCAAGTAGGAGGAGTAAGAAGGGTTCCTGGCAAATCCGGGTTATGGATTGCATTTAAAAAGGCCCCGTGGGAGTGCAATGGGCCCCTGTCTTGCTGCTTAGCAATAATGGTATGGGTTTAGGTTCTGCTGTGTGTACTGGTGGTTGACTGCCCCCCAGCCCAGAGTGTGCATGGAAAATTGTCTGGCAGCCTCCCTGACAGCAAGCAGTGATAGTGCCCATGAAGGGGACCTTGTTGGGCCCGCCCCTTTCACGGTTATCGCTTCTCGGCCTTTTGGCTAAGATCAAGTGTAGTATCTGTTCTTATCAGTTTAATATCTGATACGTCCCCTATCTGGGGACCATATATTAAATGGATTTTTGAGAACGGGGGCCGATTTCGAAGCTTGCTTCCGTCGCCCTATGCATTGACCCGATATGGCAGTATCTTCGGGTACAGTGCACCACCCCCTTACAGGGTTAAAAAGAAAGATTCCTACTTTCATTGCTACCTGCTTGCTGGCTAGCCAGCTAGCCAGCCCTGTGGGCCTTGCTGCTGCTGCAGCCAATAAACAAAAGGTGGTGCTGCTGCTGCTTCTGCTGCTTCTGCTTCTGCTTGTGTCTGGCCCCTGTTGGAGCGTCCAGGCACAGGACTTCTGCTGCTGCTGACTAAATGGCCTCCTTAATTGGATCATTTGAGTAGCCAGCACACCTGTGCAGGTAGGGCATGACATGATAGGCAGCTGCCTTGATAGCGGGTGGGTGCTGAATGTTCCTAATTGACAAAATAAGATTAATGCTTATGAAGAAATATAAAATCTCATCCCTTCCCCAATATCGCGCCACACCCCTACCCCTTAATTCCCTGGTTGAACGTGATGGACATATGTCTTTTTTCGACCGTACTAACTATGTAACTATGTAACATAACATGGGGGGGGGGGGGTCTCCTGGCTGTTCACACAGGTGTGTCATTGCTGTACATTGACCATGCATTGCTTCTGTGGTATTGCAAAGGCAAAGACAAATGCTTCCAGCCATCCATTGCACTAATGGATTGGTCATCAGCTGGCTGTCTATGTCCCGCATCAATATAGACCAAAGTACAGAGGGTTAGGCTATGCTATTGTGCACCTACCTGATGCATCAGAAGGTGCGAGGCCCTTGCTAAATTCTGTGCACAGACTTTGAGATCTATGCTTTAGACTGTATCTAAACCTGCTCCAACATGGACTGACATTCTGGCCTACTTTCAGCCGATGCGACTTGTCTGTCGCTGAACAGTCGCTTTTTATGTATTCAGCACCTATGTATAATGTTGTAAAAATGCTCTAGAAGCTAAAGTCGCAGAAATGTCACACATATTTGGCCTGCAACTTTCTGTGCGACAAATTCAGACAGGAAAAATCAGTATAAATCCTTAGAAAATTATCCCCCAGTGTCTCCATCTGCTGGCGGTATTGAATAAGCATTGCTGCACTGATGGGGTATGCATTAGACGAAAAAAAAGAAGAAAAAGAAGAATAATACGCCCAGAAAAGAGGCGAAAAGGAGAAAAACGTAAAAAAACGTGAAAAAAAAGTAAGAGGAAGAGAAGGGAAAAAAAGGTGGAAATGGGTTTAAAAGTGATTTCGGCGGAGAATATATATATATATATATATATATATATATATATATATATATATGCGCACACACACACATAGATATAAACGTATTCTCCGTTGAGATATTGCAGCCGCTGCTGTGTCCAGGCCCAGGAGCCTTAGCACTGTGCTGTGATGTCACTCAATACCACTGACATCACTAGGTGTAAACAACATCTCTCCTTTGCTGTGTATGTGACTATGGAGCTGTTTGGTGATGTCGTCTATTACGGCCTTCATAGAAGCAACAGGAGATTGTTGCATCCATCTTGAACCCTCAGAACTACAGTGCTATGATGTCACTCACTTCCACAGGCCTTGCAGAGTGTAAACAACAACAACCCAGCTTTGTTGTGTATGTAACCAAAGGGATTTGTGATGTCACCTAGAACCTTCACAGCAGCGACAGCTTTATGAGGAGCATCAGCACTGCTCTGCCTGAGCAGAACCATCACCGCCATAGGTTGTCAAATAACCCGGATTTAACCCACACAGGTAAGTCCAATGGGGTGCAGGCATGTCCTCTATGCTTACAGCTTCCCGTGGGTGTTGGTTTGATACCGTTTGGGGACAGCCAAGGAGGCATCTGCAGGCAACAAAGGTAGGTGTGTGCTTGTGTGTGTGTTTCCTATGCAGATCCTAAGCCCAGTGTCACATGCAAGTAGGAGGAGTAAGAAGGGTTCCTGGCAAATCCGGGTTATGGATTGCATTTAA
Source organism: Hyla sarda (assembly GCF_029499605.1). Taxonomy (NCBI): domain Eukaryota; kingdom Metazoa; phylum Chordata; class Amphibia; order Anura; family Hylidae; genus Hyla; species Hyla sarda. Next base: position 7,199 of record NW_026607632.1, read on the forward strand.
AAAGGCCCCGTGGGAGTGCAATGGGCCCCTGTCTTGCTGCTTAGCAATAATGGTATGGGTTTAGGTTCTGCTGTGTGTACTGGTGGTTGACTGCCCCCCAGCCCAGAGTGTGCATGGAAAATTGTCTGGCAGCCTCCCTGACAGCAAGCAGTGATAGTGCCCATGAAGGGGACCTTGTTGGGCCCGCCCCTTTCACGGTTATCGCTTCTCGGCCTTTTGGCTAAGATCAAGTGTAGTATCTGTTCTTATCAGTTTAATATCTGATACGTCCCCTATCTGGGGACCATATATTAAATGGATTTTTGAGAACGGGGGCCGATTTCGAAGCTTGCTTCCGTCGCCCTATGCATTGACCCGATATGGCAGTATCTTCGGGTACAGTGCACCACCCCCTTACAGGGTTAAAAAGAAAGATTCCTACTTTCATTGCTACCTGCTTGCTGGCTAGCCAGCTAGCCAGCCCTGTGGGCCTTGCTGCTGCTGCAGCCAATAAACAAAAGGTGGTGCTGCTGCTGCTTCTGCTGCTTCTGCTTCTGCTTGTGTCTGGCCCCTGTTGGAGCGTCCAGGCACAGGACTTCTGCTGCTGCTGACTAAATGGCCTCCTTAATTGGATCATTTGAGTAGCCAGCACACCTGTGCAGGTAGGGCATGACATGATAGGCAGCTGCCTTGATAGCGGGTGGGTGCTGAATGTTCCTAATTGACAAAATAAGATTAATGCTTATGAAGAAATATAAAATCTCATCCCTTCCCCAATATCGCGCCACACCCCTACCCCTTAATTCCCTGGTTGAACGTGATGGACATATGTCTTTTTTCGACCGTACTAACTATGTAACTATGTAACATAACATGGGGGGGGGGGGGGTCTCCTGGCTGTTCACACAGGTGTGTCATTGCTGTACATTGACCATGCATTGCTTCTGTGGTATTGCAAAGGCAAAGACAAATGCTTCCAGCCATCCATTGCACTAATGGATTGGTCATCAGCTGGCTGTCTATGTCCCGCATCAATATAGACCAAAGTACAGAGGGTTAGGCTATGCTATTGTGCACCTACCTGATGCATCAGAAGGTGCGAGGCCCTTGCTAAATTCTGTGCACAGACTTTGAGATCTATGCTTTAGACTGTATCTAAACCTGCTCCAACATGGACTGACATTCTGGCCTACTTTCAGCCGATGCGACTTGTCTGTCGCTGAACAGTCGCTTTTTATGTATTCAGCACCTATGTATAATGTTGTAAAAATGCTCTAGAAGCTAAAGTCGCAGAAATGTCACACATATTTGGCCTGCAACTTTCTGTGCGACAAATTCAGACAGGAAAAATCAGTATAAATCCTTAGAAAATTATCCCCCAGTGTCTCCATCTGCTGGCGGTATTGAATAAGCATTGCTGCACTGATGGGGTATGCATTAGACGAAAAAAAAGAAGAAAAAGAAGAATAATACGCCCAGAAAAGAGGCGAAAAGGAGAAAAACGTAAAAAAACGTGAAAAAAAAGTAAGAGGAAGAGAAGGGAAAAAAAGGTGGAAATGGGTTTAAAAGTGATTTCGGCGGAGAAATATATATATATATATATATATATATATATATATATATATATATATGCGCACACACACACATAGATATAAACGTATTCTCCGTTGAGATATTGCAGCCGCTGCTGTGTCCAGGCCCAGGAGCCTTAGCACTGTGCTGTGATGTCACTCAATACCACTGACATCACTAGGTGTAAACAACATCTCTCCTTTGCTGTGTATGTGACTATGGAGCTGTTTGGTGATGTCGTCTATTACGGCCTTCATAGAAGCAACAGGAGATTGTTGCATCCATCTTGAACCCTCAGAACTACAGTGCTATGATGTCACTCACTTCCACAGGCCTTGCAGAGTGTAAACAACAACAACCCAGCTTTGTTGTGTATGTAACCAAAGGGATTTGTGATGTCACCTAGAACCTTCACAGCAGCGACAGCTTTATGAGGAGCATCAGCACTGCTCTGCCTGAGCAGAACCATCACCGCCATAGGTTGTCAAATAACCCGGATTTAACCCACACAGGTAAGTCCAATGGGGTGCAGGCATGTCCTCTATGCTTACAGCTTCCCGTGGGTGTTGGTTTGATACCGTTTGGGGACAGCCAAGGAGGCATCTGCAGGCAACAAAGGTAGGTGTGTGCTTGTGTGTGTGTTTCCTATGCAGATCCTAAGCCCAGTGTCACATGCAAGTAGGAGGAGTAAGAAGGGTTCCTGGCAAATCCGGGTTATGGATTGCATTTAAAAAGGCCCCGTGGGAGTGCAATGGGCCCCTGTCTTGCTGCTTAGCAATAATGGTATGGGTTTAGGTTCTGCTGTGTGTACTGGTGGTTGACTGCCCCCCAGCCCAGAGTGTGCATGGAAAATTGTCTGGCAGCCTCCCTGACAGCAAGCAGTGATAGTGCCCATGAAGGGGACCTTGTTGGGCCCGCCCCTTTCACGGTTATCGCTTCTCGGCCTTTTGGCTAAGATCAAGTGTAGTATCTGTTCTTATCAGTTTAATATCTGATACGTCCCCTATCTGGGGACCATATATTAAATGGATTTTTGAGAACGGGGGCCGATTTCGAAGCTTGCTTCCGTCGCCCTATGCATTGACCCGATATGGCAGTATCTTCGGGTACAGTGCACCACCCCCTTACAGGGTTAAAAAGAAAGATTCCTACTTTCATTGCTACCTGCTTGCTGGCTAGCCAGCTAGCCAGCCCTGTGGGCCTTGCTGCTGCTGCAGCCAATAAACAAAAGGTGGTGCTGCTGCTGCTTCTGCTGCTTCTGCTTCTGCTTGTGTCTGGCCCCTGTTGGAGCGTCCAGGCACAGGACTTCTGCTGCTGCTGACTAAATGGCCTCCTTAATTGGATCATTTGAGTAGCCAGCACACCTGTGCAGGTAGGGCATGACATGATAGGCAGCTGCCTTGATAGCGGGTGGGTGCTGAATGTTCCTAATTGACAAAATAAGATTAATGCTTATGAAGAAATATAAAATCTCATCCCTTCCCCAATATCGCGCCACACCCCTACCCCTTAATTCCCTGGTTGAACGTGATGGACATATGTCTTTTTTCGACCGTACTAACTATGTAACTATGTAACATAACATGGGGGGGGGGGGGGTCTCCTGGCTGTTCACACACGTGTGTCATTGCTGTACATTGACCATGCATTGCTTCTGTGGTATTGCAAAGGCAAAGACAAATGCTTCCAGCCATCCATTGCACTAATGGATTGGTCATCAGCTGGCTGTCTATGTCCCGCATCAATATAGACCAAAGTACAGAGGGTTAGGCTATGCTATTGTGCACCTACCTGATGCATCAGAAGGTGCGAGGCCCTTGCTAAATTCTGTGCACAGACTTTGAGATCTATGCTTTAGACTGTATCTAAACCTGCTCCAACATGGACTGACATTCTGGCCTACTTTCAGCCGATGCGACTTGTCTGTCGCTGAACAGTCGCTTTTTATGTATTCAGCACCTATGTATAATGTTGTAAAAATGCTCTAGAAGCTAAAGTCGCAGAAATGTCACACATATTTGGCCTGCAACTTTCTGTGCGACAAATTCAGACAGGAAAAATCAGTATAAATCCTTAGAAAATTATCCCCCAGTGTCTCCATCTGCTGGCGGTATTGAATAAGCATTGCTGCACTGATGGGGTATGCATTAGACGAAAAAAAAGAAGAAAAAGAAGAATAATACGCCCAGAAAAGAGGCGAAAAGGAGAAAAACGTAAAAAAACGTGAAAAAAAAGTAAGAGGAAGAGAAGGGAAAAAAAGGTGGAAATGGGTTTAAAAGTGATTTCGGCGGAGAATATATATATATATATATATATATATATATATATATATATATATATGCGCACACACACACATAGATATAAACGTATTCTCCGTTGAGATATTGCAGCCGCTGCTGTGTCCAGGCCCAGGAGCCTTAGCACTGTGCTGTGATGTCACTCAATACCACTGACATCACTAGGTGTAAACAACATCTCTCCTTTGCTGTGTATGTGACTATGGAGCTGTTTGGTGATGTCGTCTATTACGGCCTTCATAGAAGCAACAGGAGATTGTTGCATCCATCTTGAACCCTCAGAACTACAGTGCTATGATGTCACTCACTTCCACAGGCCTTGCAGAGTGTAAACAACAACAACCCAGCTTTGTTGTGTATGTAACCAAAGGGATTTGTGATGTCACCTAGAACCTTCACAGCAGCGACAGCTTTATGAGGAGCATCAGCACTGCTCTGCCTGAGCAGAACCATCACCGCCATAGGTTGTCAAATAACCCGGATTTAACCCACACAGGTAAGTCCAATGGGGTGCAGGCATGTCCTCTATGCTTACAGCTTCCCGTGGGTGTTGGTTTGATACCGTTTGGGGACAGCCAAGGAGGCATCTGCAGGCAACAAAGGTAGGTGTGTGCTTGTGTGTGTGTTTCCTATGCAGATCCTAAGCCCAGTGTCACATGCAAGTAGGAGGAGTAAGAAGGGTTCCTGGCAAATCCGGGTTATGGATTGCATTTAAAAAGGCCCCGTGGGAGTGCAATGGGCCCCTGTCTTGCTGCTTAGCAATAATGGTATGGGTTTAGGTTCTGCTGTGTGTACTGGTGGTTGACTGCCCCCCAGCCCAGAGTGTGCATGGAAAATTGTCTGGCAGCCTCCCTGACAGCAAGCAGTGATAGTGCCCATGAAGGGGACCTTGTTGGGCCCGCCCCTTTCACGGTTATCGCTTCTCGGCCTTTTGGCTAAGATCAAGTGTAGTATCTGTTCTTATCAGTTTAATATCTGATACGTCCCCTATCTGGGGACCATATATTAAATGGATTTTTGAGAACGGGGGCCGATTTCGAAGCTTGCTTCCGTCGCCCTATGCATTGACCCGATATGGCAGTATCTTCGGGTACAGTGCACCACCCCCTTACAGGGTTAAAAAGAAAGATTCCTACTTTCATTGCTACCTGCTTGCTGGCTAGCCAGCTAGCCAGCCCTGTGGGCCTTGCTGCTGCTGCAGCCAATAAACAAAAGGTGGTGCTGCTGCTGCTTCTGCTGCTTCTGCTTCTGCTTGTGTCTGGCCCCTGTTGGAGCGTCCAGGCACAGGACTTCTGCTGCTGCTGACTAAATGGCCTCCTTAATTGGATCATTTGAGTAGCCAGCACACCTGTGCAGGTAGGGCATGACATGATAGGCAGCTGCCTTGATAGCGGGTGGGTGCTGAATGTTCCTAATTGACAAAATAAGATTAATGCTTATGAAGAAATATAAAATCTCATCCCTTCCCCAATATCGCGCCACACCCCTACCCCTTAATTCCCTGGTTGAACGTGATGGACATATGTCTTTTTTCGACCGTACTAACTATGTAACTATGTAACATAACATGGGGGGGGGGGGTCTCCTGGCTGTTCACACAGGTGTGTCATTGCTGTACATTGACCATGCATTGCTTCTGTGGTATTGCAAAGGCAAAGACAAATGCTTCCAGCCATCCATTGCACTAATGGATTGGTCATCAGCTGGCTGTCTATGTCCCGCATCAATATAGACCAAAGTACAGAGGGTTAGGCTATGCTATTGTGCACCTACCTGATGCATCAGAAGGTGCGAGGCCCTTGCTAAATTCTGTGCACAGACTTTGAGATCTATGCTTTAGACTGTATCTAAACCTGCTCCAACATGGACTGACATTCTGGCCTACTTTCAGCCGATGCGACTTGTCTGTCGCTGAACAGTCGCTTTTTATGTATTCAGCACCTATGTATAATGTTGTAAAAATGCTCTAGAAGCTAAAGTCGCAGAAATGTCACACATATTTGGCCTGCAACTTTCTGTGCGACAAATTCAGACAGGAAAAATCAGTATAAATCCTTAGAAAATTATCCCCCAGTGTCTCCATCTGCTGGCGGTATTGAATAAGCATTGCTGCACTGATGGGGTATGCATTAGACGAAAAAAAAGAAGAAAAAGAAGAATAATACGCCCAGAAAAGAGGCGAAAAGGAGAAAAACGTAAAAAAACGTGAAAAAAAAGTAAGAGGAAGAGAAGGGAAAAAAAGGTGGAAATGGGTTTAAAAGTGATTTCGGCGGAGAAATATATATATATATATATATATATATATATATATATATATATATGCGCACACACACACATAGATATAAACGTATTCTCCGTTGAGATATTGCAGCCGCTGCTGTGTCCAGGCCCAGGAGCCTTAGCACTGTGCTGTGATGTCACTCAATACCACTGACATCACTAGGTGTAAACAACATCTCTCCTTTGCTGTGTATGTGACTATGGAGCTGTTTGGTGATGTCGTCTATTACGGCCTTCATAGAAGCAACAGGAGATTGTTGCATCCATCTTGAACCCTCAGAACTACAGTGCTATGATGTCACTCACTTCCACAGGCCTTGCAGAGTGTAAACAACAACAACCCAGCTTTGTTGTGTATGTAACCAAAGGGATTTGTGATGTCACCTAGAACCTTCACAGCAGCGACAGCTTTATGAGGAGCATCAGCACTGCTCTGCCTGAGCAGAACCATCACCGCCATAGGTTGTCAAATAACCCGGATTTAACCCACACAGGTAAGTCCAATGGGGTGCAGGCATGTCCTCTATGCTTACAGCTTCCCGTGGGTGTTGGTTTGATACCGTTTGGGGACAGCCAAGGAGGCATCTGCAGGCAACAAAGGTAGGTGTGTGCTTGTGTGTGTGTTTCCTATGCAGATCCTAAGCCCAGTGTCACATGCAAGTAGGAGGAGTAAGAAGGGTTCCTGGCAAATCCGGGTTATGGATTGCATTTAAAAAGGCCCCGTGGGAGTGCAATGGGCCCCTGTCTTGCTGCTTAGCAATAATGGTATGGGTTTAGGTTCTGCTGTGTGTACTGGTGGTTGACTGCCCCCCAGCCCAGAGTGTGCATGGAAAATTGTCTGGCAGCCTCCCTGACAGCAAGCAGTGATAGTGCCCATGAAGGGGACCTTGTTGGGCCCGCCCCTTTCACGGTTATCGCTTCTCGGCCTTTTGGCTAAGATCAAGTGTAGTATCTGTTCTTATCAGTTTAATATCTGATACGTCCCCTATCTGGGGACCATATATTAAATGGATTTTTGAGAACGGGGGCCGATTTCGAAGCTTGCTTCCGTCGCCCTATGCATTGACCCGATATGGCAGTATCTTCGGGTACAGTGCACCACCCCCTTACAGGGTTAAAAAGAAAGATTCCTACTTTCATTGCTACCTGCTTGCTGGCTAGCCAGCTAGCCAGCCCTGTGGGCCTTGCTGCTGCTGCAGCCAATAAACAAAAGGTGGTGCTGCTGCTGCTTCTGCTGCTTCTGCTTCTGCTTGTGTCTGGCCCCTGTTGGAGCGTCCAGGCACAGGACTTCTGCTGCTGCTGACTAAATGGCCTCCTTAATTGGATCATTTGAGTAGCCAGCACACCTGTGCAGGTAGGGCATGACATGATAGGCAGCTGCCTTGATAGCGGGTGGGTGCTGAATGTTCCTAATTGACAAAATAAGATTAATGCTTATGAAGAAATATAAAATCTCATCCCTTCCCCAATATCGCGCCACACCCCTACCCCTTAATTCCCTGGTTGAACGTGATGGACATATGTCTTTTTTCGACCGTACTAACTATGTAACTATGTAACATAACATGGGGGGGGGGGGGGTCTCCTGGCTGTTCACACAGGTGTGTCATTGCTGTACATTGACCATGCATTGCTTCTGTGGTATTGCAAAGGCAAAGACAAATGCTTCCAGCCATCCATTGCACTAATGGATTGGTCATCAGCTGGCTGTCTATGTCCCGCATCAATATAGACCAAAGTACAGAGGGTTAGGCTATGCTATTGTGCACCTACCTGATGCATCAGAAGGTGCGAGGCCCTTGCTAAATTCTGTGCACAGACTTTGAGATCTATGCTTTAGACTGTATCTAAACCTGCTCCAACATGGACTGACATTCTGGCCTACTTTCAGCCGATGCGACTTGTCTGTCGCTGAACAGTCGCTTTTTATGTATTCAGCACCTATGTATAATGTTGTAAAAATGCTCTAGAAGCTAAAGTCGCAGAAATGTCACACATATTTGGCCTGCAACTTTCTGTGCGACAAATTCAGACAGGAAAAATCAGTATAAATCCTTAGAAAATTATCCCCCAGTGTCTCCATCTGCTGGCGGTATTGAATAAGCATTGCTGCACTGATGGGGTATGCATTAGACGAAAAAAAAGAAGAAAAAGAAGAATAATACGCCCAGAAAAGAGGCGAAAAGGAGAAAAACGTAAAAAAACGTGAAAAAAAAGTAAGAGGAAGAGAAGGGAAAAAAAGGTGGAAATGGGTTTAAAAGTGAATTTCGGCGGAGAAATATATATATATATATATATATATATATATATATATATATATATATGCGCACACACACACATAGATATAAACGTATTCTCCGTTGAGATATTGCAGCCGCTGCTGTGTCCAGGCCCAGGAGCCTTAGCACTGTGCTGTGATGTCACTCAATACCACTGACATCACTAGGTGTAAACAACATCTCTCCTTTGCTGTGTATGTGACTATGGAGCTGTTTGGTGATGTCGTCTATTACGGCCTTCATAGAAGCAACAGGAGATTGTTGCATCCATCTTGAACCCTCAGAACTACAGTGCTATGATGTCACTCACTTCCACAGGCCTTGCAGAGTGTAAACAACAACAACCCAGCTTTGTTGTGTATGTAACCACAGGGATTTGTGATGTCACCTAGAACCTTCACAGCAGCGACAGCTTTATGAGGAGCATCAGCACTGCTCTGCCTGAGCAGAACCATCACCGCCATAGGTTGTCAAATAACCCGGATTTAACCCACACAGGTAAGTCCAATGGGGTGCAGGCATGTCCTCTATGCTTACAGCTTCCCGTGGGTGTTGGTTTGATACCGTTTGGGGACAGCCAAGGAGGCATCTGCAGGCAACAAAGGTAGGTGTGTGCTTGTGTGTGTGTTTCCTATGCAGATCCTAAGCCCAGTGTCACATGCAAGTAGGAGGAGTAAGAAGGGTTCCTGGCAAATCCGGGTTATGGATTGCATTTAAAAAGGCCCCGTGGGAGTGCAATGGGCCCCTGTCTTGCTGCTTAGCAATAATGGTATGGGTTTAGGTTCTGCTGTGTGTACTGGTGGTTGACTGCCCCCCAGCCCAGAGTGTGCATGGAAAATTGTCTGGCAGCCTCCCTGACAGCAAGCAGTGATAGTGCCCATGAAGGGGACCTTGTTGGGCCCGCCCCTTTCACGGTTATCGCTTCTCGGCCTTTTGGCTAAGATCAAGTGTAGTATCTGTTCTTATCAGTTTAATATCTGATACGTCCCCTATCTGGGGACCATATATTAAATGGATTTTTGAGAACGGGGGCCGATTTCGAAGCTTGCTTCCGTCGCCCTATGCATTGACCCGATATGGCAGTATCTTCGGGTACAGTGCACCACCCCCTTACAGGGTTAAAAAGAAAGATTCCTACTTTCATTGCTACCTGCTTGCTGGCTAGCCAGCTAGCCAGCCCTGTGGGCCTTGCTGCTGCTGCAGCCAATAAACAAAAGGTGGTGCTGCTGCTGCTTCTGCTGCTTCTGCTTCTGCTTGTGTCTGGCCCCTGTTGGAGCGTCCAGGCACAGGACTTCTGCTGCTGCTGACTAAATGGCCTCCTTAATTGGATCATTTGAGTAGCCAGCACACCTGTGCAGGTAGGGCATGACATGATAGGCAGCTGCCTTGATAGCGGGTGGGTGCTGAATGTTCCTAATTGACAAAATAAGATTAATGCTTATGAAGAAATATAAAATCTCATCCCTTCCCCAATATCGCGCCACACCCCTACCCCTTAATTCCCTGGTTGAACGTGATGGACATATGTCTTTTTTCGACCGTACTAACTATGTAACTATGTAACATAACATGGGGGGGGGGGGGGGTCTCCTGGCTGTTCACACAGGTGTGTCATTGCTGTACATTGACCATGCATTGCTTCTGTGGTATTGCAAAGGCAAAGACAAATGCTTCCAGCCATCCATTGCACTAATGGATTGGTCATCAGCTGGCTGTCTATGTCCCGCATCAATATAGACCAAAGTACAGAGGGTTAGGCTATGCTATTGTGCACCTACCTGATGCATCAGAAGGTGCGAGGCCCTTGCTAAATTCTGTGCACAGACTTTGAGATCTATGCTTTAGACTGTATCTAAACCTGCTCCAACATGGACTGACATTCTGGCCTACTTTCAGCCGATGCGACTTGTCTGTCGCTGAACAGTCGCTTTTTATGTATTCAGCACCTATGTATAATGTTGTAAAAATGCTCTAGAAGCTAAAGTCGCAGAAATGTCACACATATTTGGCCTGCAACTTTCTGTGCGACAAATTCAGACAGGAAAAATCAGTATAAATCCTTAGAAAATTATCCCCCAGTGTCTCCATCTGCTGGCGGTATTGAATAAGCATTGCTGCACTGATGGGGTATGCATTAGACGAAAAAAAAGAAGAAAAAGAAGAATAATACGCCCAGAAAAGAGGCGAAAAGGAGAAAAACGTAAAAAAACGTGAAAAAAAAGTAAGAGGAAGAGAAGGGAAAAAAAGGTGGAAATGGGTTTAAAAGTGATTTCGGCGGAGAAATATATATATATATATATATATATATATATATATATATATATATATGCGCACACACACACATAGATATAAACGTATTCTCCGTTGAGATATTGCAGCCGCTGCTGTGTCCAGGCCCAGGAGCCTTAGCACTGTGCTGTGATGTCACTCAATACCACTGACATCACTAGGTGTAAACAACATCTCTCCTTTGCTGTGTATGTGACTATGGAGCTGTTTGGTGATGTCGTCTATTACGGCCTTCATAGAAGCAACAGGAGATTGTTGCATCCATCTTGAACCCTCAGAACTACAGTGCTATGATGTCACTCACTTCCACAGGCCTTGCAGAGTGTAAACAACAACAACCCAGCTTTGTTGTGTATGTAACCAAAGGGATTTGTGATGTCACCTAGAACCTTCACAGCAGCGACAGCTTTATGAGGAGCATCAGCACTGCTCTGCCTGAGCAGAACCATCACCGCCATAGGTTGTCAAATAACCCGGATTTAACCCACACAGGTAAGTCCAATGGGGTGCAGGCATGTCCTCTATGCTTACAGCTTCCCGTGGGTGTTGGTTTGATACCGTTTGGGGACAGCCAAGGAGGCATCTGCAGGCAACAAAGGTAGGTGTGTGCTTGTGTGTGTGTTTCCTATGCAGATCCTAAGCCCAGTGTCACATGCAAGTAGGAGGAGTAAGAAGGGTTCCTGGCAAATCCGGGTTATGGATTGCATTTAAAAAGGCCCCGTGGGAGTGCAATGGGCCCCTGTCTTGCTGCTTAGCAATAATGGTATGGGTTTAGGTTCTGCTGTGTGTACTGGTGGTTGACTGCCCCCCAGCCCAGAGTGTGCATGGAAAATTGTCTGGCAGCCTCCCTGACAGCAAGCAGTGATAGTGCCCATGAAGGGGACCTTGTTGGGCCCGCCCCTTTCACGGTTATCGCTTCTCGGCCTTTTGGCTAAGATCAAGTGTAGTATCTGTTCTTATCAGTTTTTCATGCCGGTGGACCGTAACGCCGATATGGGGCTGGTGGGGATGGGTGCTGCATGGAGGATGCAGGTGTACCAGGGCTTTCCGGGGCTGGTTCTGAGGAATCAGCTCAACGGCTGCCCCGATGTGACCTGTTCCCTCCGGGTCTCGCCATGAGGCTGAGAGGGTCTAGAGCCGAGGTACTTTTGTGCCTCGGGGAGTGGTGACCCCGAGGTGCCGAAACTCACTGGGAGGATAGACTCACTGAGTTGAAGCACGGGCACCATAATCTCTTCACCTTGTGGCACTCACCTCTTGATTCCCGGCCTTCTGGCTAGGATCAGAGAAATTTTTATAGATCCGGCCGGATGTCCGGGCAGTATATCTGTACACATTCACTTATTTATTTATTTTTTGTCTCACTGTGTCACTTTTTGCGTGTTGTGTGTTCACAGGATTTGTCAGGATGCGGTAGCCCTTCTGGGTGTCCCTCCTGGCGGTCTAGGGGAGGTGTGTGTGGCCATTAGGTTCCGCACCTCCCTGCAAACACCCCGGGTACTCCTGCTTTGGCAGGGTACCTACCGTAATTGGCTCTGCGGGCAGATACCTTGGCTAACGCCAAGGGGGATGCCGGGAGCATTTGTGGTCCCCTAGTAGCTTCGGCGAAAAGGGACATCGAACCTGGAACCTCGCAGGTACCTTTTGGTCCGGAGGCGAAGGGTAAGGTTTGTTGGGGGGCCTCTCTCCTATCGGAGAAGGGCTTGCGATAGACCGCATCCTTTGTGCACGTTTTTTTAGTGTAACACGTTTGCACTTTTTCTTGCACTTTGGGTGAATCGAAAGCACGTTCCTCGGCTTTAAAAAAAAAAAAATCTGTTCTTATCAGTTTAATATCTGATACGTCCCCTATCTGGGGACCATATATTAAATGGATTTTTGAGAACGGGGGCCGATTTCGAAGCTTGCTTCCGTCGCCCTATGCATTGACCCGATATGGCAGTATCTTCGGGTACAGTGCACCACCCCCTTACAGGGTTAAAAAGAAAGATTCCTACTTTCATTGCTACCTGCTTGCTGGCTAGCCAGCTAGCCAGCCCTGTGGGCCTTGCTGCTGCTGCAGCCAATAAACAAAAGGTGGTGCTGCTGCTGCTTCTGCTGCTTCTGCTTCTGCTTGTGTCTGGCCCCTGTTGGAGCGTCCAGGCACAGGACTTCTGCTGCTGCTGACTAAATGGCCTCCTTAATTGGATCATTTGAGTAGCCAGCACACCTGTGCAGGTAGGGCATGACATGATAGGCAGCTGCCTTGATAGCGGGTGGGTGCTGAATGTTCCTAATTGACAAAATAAGATTAATGCTTATGAAGAAATATAAAATCTCATCCCTTCCCCAATATCGCGCCACACCCCTACCCCTTAATTCCCTGGTTGAACGTGATGGACATATGTCTTTTTTCGACCGTACTAACTATGTAACTATGTAACATAACATGGGGGGGGGGGGTCTCCTGGCTGTTCACACAGGTGTGTCATTGCTGTACATTGACCATGCATTGCTTCTGTGGTATTGCAAAGGCAAAGACAAATGCTTCCAGCCATCCATTGCACTAATGGATTGGTCATCAGCTGGCTGTCTATGTCCCGCATCAATATAGACCAAAGTACAGAGGGTTAGGCTATGCTATTGTGCACCTACCTGATGCATCAGAAGGTGCGAGGCCCTTGCTAAATTCTGTGCACAGACTTTGAGATCTATGCTTTAGACTGTATCTAAACCTGCTCCAACATGGACTGACATTCTGGCCTACTTTCAGCCGATGCGACTTGTCTGTCGCTGAACAGTCGCTTTTTATGTATTCAGCACCTATGTATAATGTTGTAAAAATGCTCTAGAAGCTAAAGTCGCAGAAATGTCACACATATTTGGCCTGCAACTTTCTGTGCGACAAATTCAGACAGGAAAAATCAGTATAAATCCTTAGAAAATTATCCCCCAGTGTCTCCATCTGCTGGCGGTATTGAATAAGCATTGCTGCACTGATGGGGTATGCATTAGACGAAAAAAAAGAAGAAAAAGAAGAATAATACGCCCAGAAAAGAGGCGAAAAGGAGAAAAACGTAAAAAAACGTGAAAAAAAAGTAAGAGGAAGAGAAGGGAAAAAAAGGTGGAAATGGGTTTAAAAGTGATTTCGGCGGAGAAATATATATATATATATATATATATATATATATATATATATATGCGCACACACACACATAGATATAAACGTATTCTCCGTTGAGATATTGCAGCCGCTGCTGTGTCCAGGCCCAGGAGCCTTAGCACTGTGCTGTGATGTCACTCAATACCACTGACATCACTAGGTGTAAACAACATCTCTCCTTTGCTGTGTATGTGACTATGGAGCTGTTTGGTGATGTCGTCTATTACGGCCTTCATAGAAGCAACAGGAGATTGTTGCATCCATCTTGAACCCTCAGAACTACAGTGCTATGATGTCACTCACTTCCACAGGCCTTGCAGAGTGTAAACAACAACAACCCAGCTTTGTTGTGTATGTAACCAAAGGGATTTGTGATGTCACCTAGAACCTTCACAGCAGCGACAGCTTTATGAGGAGCATCAGCACTGCTCTGCCTGAGCAGAACCATCACCGCCATAGGTTGTCAAATAACCCGGATTTAACCCACACAGGTAAGTCCAATGGGGTGCAGGCATGTCCTCTATGCTTACAGCTTCCCGTGGGTGTTGGTTTGATACCGTTTGGGGACAGCCAAGGAGGCATCTGCAGGCAACAAAGGTAGGTGTGTGCTTGTGTGTGTGTTTCCTATGCAGATCCTAAGCCCAGTGTCACATGCAAGTAGGAGGAGTAAGAAGGGTTCCTGGCAAATCCGGGTTATGGATTGCATTTAAAAAGGCCCCGTGGGAGTGCAATGGGCCCCTGTCTTGCTGCTTAGCAATAATGGTATGGGTTTAGGTTCTGCTGTGTGTACTGGTGGTTGACTGCCCCCCAGCCCAGAGTGTGCATGGAAAATTGTCTGGCAGCCTCCCTGACAGCAAGCAGTGATAGTGCCCATGAAGGGGACCTTGTTGGGCCCGCCCCTTTCACGGTTATCGCTTCTCGGCCTTTTGGCTAAGATCAAGTGTAGTATCTGTTCTTATCAGTTTAATATCTGATACGTCCCCTATCTGGGGACCATATATTAAATGGATTTTTGAGAACGGGGGCCGATTTCGAAGCTTGCTTCCGTCGCCCTATGCATTGACCCGATATGGCAGTATCTTCGGGTACAGTGCACCACCCCCTTACAGGGTTAAAAAGAAAGATTCCTACTTTCATTGCTACCTGCTTGCTGGCTAGCCAGCTAGCCAGCCCTGTGGGCCTTGCTGCTGCTGCAGCCAATAAACAAAAGGTGGTGCTGCTGCTGCTTCTGCTGCTTCTGCTTCTGCTTGTGTCTGGCCCCTGTTGGAGCGTCCAGGCACAGGACTTCTGCTGCTGCTGACTAAATGGCCTCCTTAATTGGATCATTTGAGTAGCCAGCACACCTGTGCAGGTAGGGCATGACATGATAGGCAGCTGCCTTGATAGCGGGTGGGTGCTGAATGTTCCTAATTGACAAAATAAGATTAATGCTTATGAAGAAATATAAAATCTCATCCCTTCCCCAATATCGCGCCACACCCCTACCCCTTAATTCCCTGGTTGAACGTGATGGACATATGTCTTTTTTCGACCGTACTAACTATGTAACTATGTAACATAACATGGGGGGGGGGGGTCTCCTGGCTGTTCACACAGGTGTGTCATTGCTGTACATTGACCATGCATTGCTTCTGTGGTATTGCAAAGGCAAAGACAAATGCTTCCAGCCATCCATTGCACTAATGGATTGGTCATCAGCTGGCTGTCTATGTCCCGCATCAATATAGACCAAAGTACAGAGGGTTAGGCTATGCTATTGTGCACCTACCTGATGCATCAGAAGGTGCGAGGCCCTTGCTAAATTCTGTGCACAGACTTTGAGATCTATGCTTTAGACTGTATCTAAACCTGCTCCAACATGGACTGACATTCTGGCCTACTTTCAGCCGATGCGACTTGTCTGTCGCTGAACAGTCGCTTTTTATGTATTCAGCACCTATGTATAATGTTGTAAAAATGCTCTAGAAGCTAAAGTCGCAGAAATGTCACACATATTTGGCCTGCAACTTTCTGTGCGACAAATTCAGACAGGAAAAATCAGTATAAATCCTTAGAAAATTATCCCCCAGTGTCTCCATCTGCTGGCGGTATTGAATAAGCATTGCTGCACTGATGGGGTATGCATTAGACGAAAAAAAAGAAGAAAAAGAAGAATAATACGCCCAGAAAAGAGGCGAAAAGGAGAAAAACGTAAAAAAACGTGAAAAAAAAGTAAGAGGAAGAGAAGGGAAAAAAAGGTGGAAATGGGTTTAAAAGTGATTTCGGCGGAGAAATATATATATATATATATATATATATATATATATATATATATATGCGCACACACACACATAGATATAAACGTATTCTCCGTTGAGATATTGCAGCCGCTGCTGTGTCCAGGCCCAGGAGCCTTAGCACTGTGCTGTGATGTCACTCAATACCACTGACATCACTAGGTGTAAACAACATCTCTCCTTTGCTGTGTATGTGACTATGGAGCTGTTTGGTGATGTCGTCTATTACGGCCTTCATAGAAGCAACAGGAGATTGTTGCATCCATCTTGAACCCTCAGAACTACAGTGCTATGATGTCACTCACTTCCACAGGCCTTGCAGAGTGTAAACAACAACAACCCAGCTTTGTTGTGTATGTAACCAAAGGGATTTGTGATGTCACCTAGAACCTTCACAGCAGCGACAGCTTTATGAGGAGCATCAGCACTGCTCTGCCTGAGCAGAACCATCACCGCCATAGGTTGTCAAATAACCCGGATTTAACCCACACAGGTAAGTCCAATGGGGTGCAGGCATGTCCTCTATGCTTACAGCTTCCCGTGGGTGTTGGTTTGATACCGTTTGGGGACAGCCAAGGAGGCATCTGCAGGCAACAAAGGTAGGTGTGTGCTTGTGTGTGTGTTTCCTATGCAGATCCTAAGCCCAGTGTCACATGCAAGTAGGAGGAGTAAGAAGGGTTCCTGGCAAATCCGGGTTATGGATTGCATTTAAAAAGGCCCCGTGGGAGTGCAATGGGCCCCTGTCTTGCTGCTTAGCAATAATGGTATGGGTTTAGGTTCTGCTGTGTGTACTGGTGGTTGACTGCCCCCCAGCCCAGAGTGTGCATGGAAAATTGTCTGGCAGCCTCCCTGACAGCAAGCAGTGATAGTGCCCATGAAGGGGACCTTGTTGGGCCCGCCCCTTTCACGGTTATCGCTTCTCGGCCTTTTGGCTAAGATCAAGTGTAGTATCTGTTCTTATCAGTTTAATATCTGATACGTCCCCTATCTGGGGACCATATATTAAATGGATTTTTGAGAACGGGGGCCGATTTCGAAGCTTGCTTCCGTCGCCCTATGCATTGACCCGATATGGCAGTATCTTCGGGTACAGTGCACCACCCCCTTACAGGGTTAAAAAGAAAGATTCCTACTTTCATTGCTACCTGCTTGCTGGCTAGCCAGCTAGCCAGCCCTGTGGGCCTTGCTGCTGCTGCAGCCAATAAACAAAAGGTGGTGCTGCTGCTGCTTCTGCTGCTTCTGCTTCTGCTTGTGTCTGGCCCCTGTTGGAGCGTCCAGGCACAGGACTTCTGCTGCTGCTGACTAAATGGCCTCCTTAATTGGATCATTTGAGTAGCCAGCACACCTGTGCAGGTAGGGCATGACATGATAGGCAGCTGCCTTGATAGCGGGTGGGTGCTGAATGTTCCTAATTGACAAAATAAGATTAATGCTTATGAAGAAATATAAAATCTCATCCCTTCCCCAATATCGCGCCACACCCCTACCCCTTAATTCCCTGGTTGAACGTGATGGACATATGTCTTTTTTCGACCGTACTAACTATGTAACTATGTAACATAACATGGGGGGGGGGGTCTCCTGGCTGTTCACACAGGTGTGTCATTGCTGTACATTGACCATGCATTGCTTCTGTGGTATTGCAAAGGCAAAGACAAATGCTTCCAGCCATCCATTGCACTAATGGATTGGTCATCAGCTGGCTGTCTATGTCCCGCATCAATATAGACCAAAGTACAGAGGGTTAGGCTATGCTATTGTGCACCTACCTGATGCATCAGAAGGTGCGAGGCCCTTGCTAAATTCTGTGCACAGACTTTGAGATCTATGCTTTAGACTGTATCTAAACCTGCTCCAACATGGACTGACATTCTGGCCTACTTTCAGCCGATGCGACTTGTCTGTCGCTGAACAGTCGCTTTTTATGTATTCAGCACCTATGTATAATGTTGTAAAAATGCTCTAGAAGCTAAAGTCGCAGAAATGTCACACATATTTGGCCTGCAACTTTCTGTGCGACAAATTCAGACAGGAAAAATCAGTATAAATCCTTAGAAAATTATCCCCCAGTGTCTCCATCTGCTGGCGGTATTGAATAAGCATTGCTGCACTGATGGGGTATGCATTAGACGAAAAAAAAGAAGAAAAAGAAGAATAATACGCCCAGAAAAGAGGCGAAAAGGAGAAAAACGTAAAAAAACGTGAAAAAAAAGTAAGAGGAAGAGAAGGGAAAAAAAGGTGGAAATGGGTTTAAAAGTGATTTCGGCGGAGAAATATATATATATATATATATATATATATATATATATATATATATATATATATATATGCGCACACACACACATAGATATAAACGTATTCTCCGTTGAGATATTGCAGCCGCTGCTGTGTCCAGGCCCAGGAGCCTTAGCACTGTGCTGTGATGTCACTCAATACCACTGACATCACTAGGTGTAAACAACATCTCTCCTTTGCTGTGTATGTGACTATGGAGCTGTTTGGTGATGTCGTCTATTACGGCCTTCATAGAAGCAACAGGAGATTGTTGCATCCATCTTGAACCCTCAGAACTACAGTGCTATGATGTCACTCACTTCCACAGGCCTTGCAGAGTGTAAACAACAACAACCCAGCTTTGTTGTGTATGTAACCAAAGGGATTTGTGATGTCACCTAGAACCTTCACAGCAGCGACAGCTTTATGAGGAGCATCAGCACTGCTCTGCCTGAGCAGAACCATCACCGCCATAGGTTGTCAAATAACCCGGATTTAACCCACACAGGTAAGTCCAATGGGGTGCAGGCATGTCCTCTATGCTTACAGCTTCCCGTGGGTGTTGGTTTGATACCGTTTGGGGACAGCCAAGGAGGCATCTGCAGGCAACAAAGGTAGGTGTGTGCTTGTGTGTGTGTTTCCTATGCAGATCCTAAGCCCAGTGTCACATGCAAGTAGGAGGAGTAAGAAGGGTTCCTGGCAAATCCGGGTTATGGATTGCATTTAAAAAGGCCCCGTGGGAGTGCAATGGGCCCCTGTCTTGCTGCTTAGCAATAATGGTATGGGTTTAGGTTCTGCTGTGTGTACTGGTGGTTGACTGCCCCCCAGCCCAGAGTGTGCATGGAAAATTGTCTGGCAGCCTCCCTGACAGCAAGCAGTGATAGTGCCCATGAAGGGGACCTTGTTGGGCCCGCCCCTTTCACGGTTATCGCTTCTCGGCCTTTTGGCTAAGATCAAGTGTAGTATCTGTTCTTATCAGTTTAATATCTGATACGTCCCCTATCTGGGGACCATATATTAAATGGATTTTTGAGAACGGGGGCCGATTTCGAAGCTTGCTTCCGTCGCCCTATGCATTGACCCGATATGGCAGTATCTTCGGGTACAGTGCACCACCCCCTTACAGGGTTAAAAAGAAAGATTCCTACTTTCATTGCTACCTGCTTGCTGGCTAGCCAGCTAGCCAGCCCTGTGGGCCTTGCTGCTGCTGCAGCCAATAAACAAAAGGTGGTGCTGCTGCTGCTTCTGCTGCTTCTGCTTCTGCTTGTGTCTGGCCCCTGTTGGAGCGTCCAGGCACAGGACTTCTGCTGCTGCTGACTAAATGGCCTCCTTAATTGGATCATTTGAGTAGCCAGCACACCTGTGCAGGTAGGGCATGACATGATAGGCAGCTGCCTTGATAGCGGGTGGGTGCTGAATGTTCCTAATTGACAAAATAAGATTAATGCTTATGAAGAAATATAAAATCTCATCCCTTCCCCAATATCGCGCCACACCCCTACCCCTTAATTCCCTGGTTGAACGTGATGGACATATGTCTTTTTTCGACCGTACTAACTATGTAACTATGTAACATAACATGGGGGGGGGGGGGGTCTCCTGGCTGTTCACACAGGTGTGTCATTGCTGTACATTGACCATGCATTGCTTCTGTGGTATTGCAAAGGCAAAGACAAATGCTTCCAGCCATCCATTGCACTAATGGATTGGTCATCAGCTGGCTGTCTATGTCCCGCATCAATATAGACCAAAGTACAGAGGGTTAGGCTATGCTATTGTGCACCTACCTGATGCATCAGAAGGTGCGAGGCCCTTGCTAAATTCTGTGCACAGACTTTGAGATCTATGCTTTAGACTGTATCTAAACCTGCTCCAACATGGACTGACATTCTGGCCTACTTTCAGCCGATGCGACTTGTCTGTCGCTGAACAGTCGCTTTTTATGTATTCAGCACCTATGTATAATGTTGTAAAAATGCTCTAGAAGCTAAAGTCGCAGAAATGTCACACATATTTGGCCTGCAACTTTCTGTGCGACAAATTCAGACAGGAAAAATCAGTATAAATCCTTAGAAAATTATCCCCCAGTGTCTCCATCTGCTGGCGGTATTGAATAAGCATTGCTGCACTGATGGGGTATGCATTAGACGAAAAAAAAGAAGAAAAAGAAGAATAATACGCCCAGAAAAGAGGCGAAAAGGAGAAAAACGTAAAAAAACGTGAAAAAAAAGTAAGAGGAAGAGAAGGGAAAAAAAGGTGGAAATGGGTTTAAAAGTGATTTCGGCGGAGAAATATATATATATATATATATATATATATATATATATATATATATATATATATGCGCACACACACACATAGATATAAACGTATTCTCCGTTGAGATATTGCAGCCGCTGCTGTGTCCAGGCCCAGGAGCCTTAGCACTGTGCTGTGATGTCACTCAATACCACTGACATCACTAGGTGTAAACAACATCTCTCCTTTGCTGTGTATGTGACTATGGAGCTGTTTGGTGATGTCGTCTATTACGGCCTTCATAGAAGCAACAGGAGATTGTTGCATCCATCTTGAACCCTCAGAACTACAGTGCTATGATGTCACTCACTTCCACAGGCCTTGCAGAGTGTAAACAACAACAACCCAGCTTTGTTGTGTATGTAACCAAAGGGATTTGTGATGTCACCTAGAACCTTCACAGCAGCGACAGCTTTATGAGGAGCATCAGCACTGCTCTGCCTGAGCAGAACCATCACCGCCATAGGTTGTCAAATAACCCGGATTTAACCCACACAGGTAAGTCCAATGGGGTGCAGGCATGTCCTCTATGCTTACAGCTTCCCGTGGGTGTTGGTTTGATACCGTTTGGGGACAGCCAAGGAGGCATCTGCAGGCAACAAAGGTAGGTGTGTGCTTGTGTGTGTGTTTCCTATGCAGATCCTAAGCCCAGTGTCACATGCAAGTAGGAGGAGTAAGAAGGGTTCCTGGCAAATCCGGGTTATGGATTGCATTTAAAAAGGCCCCGTGGGAGTGCAATGGGCCCCTGTCTTGCTGCTTAGCAATAATGGTATGGGTTTAGGTTCTGCTGTGTGTACTGGTGGTTGACTGCCCCCCAGCCCAGAGTGTGCATGGAAAATTGTCTGGCAGCCTCCCTGACAGCAAGCAGTGATAGTGCCCATGAAGGGGACCTTGTTGGGCCCGCCCCTTTCACGGTTATCGCTTCTCGGCCTTTTGGCTAAGATCAAGTGTAGTATCTGTTCTTATCAGTTTAATATCTGATACGTCCCCTATCTGGGGACCATATATTAAATGGATTTTTGAGAACGGGGGCCGATTTCGAAGCTTGCTTCCGTCGCCCTATGCATTGACCCGATATGGCAGTATCTTCGGGTACAGTGCACCACCCCCTTACAGGGTTAAAAAGAAAGATTCCTACTTTCATTGCTACCTGCTTGCTGGCTAGCCAGCTAGCCAGCCCTGTGGGCCTTGCTGCTGCTGCAGCCAATAAACAAAAGGTGGTGCTGCTGCTGCTTCTGCTGCTTCTGCTTCTGCTTGTGTCTGGCCCCTGTTGGAGCGTCCAGGCACAGGACTTCTGCTGCTGCTGACTAAATGGCCTCCTTAATTGGATCATTTGAGTAGCCAGCACACCTGTGCAGGTAGGGCATGACATGATAGGCAGCTGCCTTGATAGCGGGTGGGTGCTGAATGTTCCTAATTGACAAAATAAGATTAATGCTTATGAAGAAATATAAAATCTCATCCCTTCCCCAATATCGCGCCACACCCCTACCCCTTAATTCCCTGGTTGAACGTGATGGACATATGTCTTTTTTCGACCGTACTAACTATGTAACTATGTAACATAACATGGGGGGGGGGGGGGGTCTCCTGGCTGTTCACACAGGTGTGTCATTGCTGTACATTGACCATGCATTGCTTCTGTGGTATTGCAAAGGCAAAGACAAATGCTTCCAGCCATCCATTGCACTAATGGATTGGTCATCAGCTGGCTGTCTATGTCCCGCATCAATATAGACCAAAGTACAGAGGGTTAGGCTATGCTATTGTGCACCTACCTGATGCATCAGAAGGTGCGAGGCCCTTGCTAAATTCTGTGCACAGACTTTGAGATCTATGCTTTAGACTGTATCTAAACCTGCTCCAACATGGACTGACATTCTGGCCTACTTTCAGCCGATGCGACTTGTCTGTCGCTGAACAGTCGCTTTTTATGTATTCAGCACCTATGTATAATGTTGTAAAAATGCTCTAGAAGCTAAAGTCGCAGAAATGTCACACATATTTGGCCTGCAACTTTCTGTGCGACAAATTCAGACAGGAAAAATCAGTATAAATCCTTAGAAAATTATCCCCCAGTGTCTCCATCTGCTGGCGGTATTGAATAAGCATTGCTGCACTGATGGGGTATGCATTAGACGAAAAAAAAGAAGAAAAAGAAGAATAATACGCCCAGAAAAGAGGCGAAAAGGAGAAAAACGTAAAAAAACGTGAAAAAAAAAGTAAGAGGAAGAGAAGGGAAAAAAAGGTGGAAATGGGTTTAAAAGTGATTTCGGCGGAGAAATATATATATATATATATATATATATATATATATATATATATATATATATGCGCACACACACACATAGATATAAACGTATTCTCCGTTGAGATATTGCAGCCGCTGCTGTGTCCAGGCCCAGGAGCCTTAGCACTGTGCTGTGATGTCACTCAATACCACTGACATCACTAGGTGTAAACAACATCTCTCCTTTGCTGTGTATGTGACTATGGAGCTGTTTGGTGATGTCGTCTATTACGGCCTTCATAGAAGCAACAGGAGATTGTTGCATCCATCTTGAACCCTCAGAACTACAGTGCTATGATGTCACTCACTTCCACAGGCCTTGCAGAGTGTAAACAACAACAACCCAGCTTTGTTGTGTATGTAACCAAAGGGATTTGTGATGTCACCTAGAACCTTCACAGCAGCGACAGCTTTATGAGGAGCATCAGCACTGCTCTGCCTGAGCAGAACCATCACCGCCATAGGTTGTCAAATAACCCGGATTTAACCCACACAGGTAAGTCCAATGGGGTGCAGGCATGTCCTCTATGCTTACAGCTTCCCGTGGGTGTTGGTTTGATACCGTTTGGGGACAGCCAAGGAGGCATCTGCAGGCAACAAAGGTAGGTGTGTGCTTGTGTGTGTGTTTCCTATGCAGATCCTAAGCCCAGTGTCACATGCAAGTAGGAGGAGTAAGAAGGGTTCCTGGCAAATCCGGGTTATGGATTGCATTTAAAAAGGCCCCGTGGGAGTGCAATGGGCCCCTGTCTTGCTGCTTAGCAATAATGGTATGGGTTTAGGTTCTGCTGTGTGTACTGGTGGTTGACTGCCCCCCAGCCCAGAGTGTGCATGGAAAATTGTCTGGCAGCCTCCCTGACAGCAAGCAGTGATAGTGCCCATGAAGGGGACCTTGTTGGGCCCGCCCCTTTCACGGTTATCGCTTCTCGGCCTTTTGGCTAAGATCAAGTGTAGTATCTGTTCTTATCAGTTTAATATCTGATACGTCCCCTATCTGGGGACCATATATTAAATGGATTTTTGAGAACGGGGGCCGATTTCGAAGCTTGCTTCCGTCGCCCTATGCATTGACCCGATATGGCAGTATCTTCGGGTACAGTGCACCACCCCCTTACAGGGTTAAAAAGAAAGATTCCTACTTTCATTGCTACCTGCTTGCTGGCTAGCCAGCTAGCCAGCCCTGTGGGCCTTGCTGCTGCTGCAGCCAATAAACAAAAGGTGGTGCTGCTGCTGCTTCTGCTGCTTCTGCTTCTGCTTGTGTCTGGCCCCTGTTGGAGCGTCCAGGCACAGGACTTCTGCTGCTGCTGACTAAATGGCCTCCTTAATTGGATCATTTGAGTAGCCAGCACACCTGTGCAGGTAGGGCATGACATGATAGGCAGCTGCCTTGATAGCGGGTGGGTGCTGAATGTTCCTAATTGACAAAATAAGATTAATGCTTATGAAGAAATATAAAATCTCATCCCTTCCCCAATATCGCGCCACACCCCTACCCCTTAATTCCCTGGTTGAACGTGATGGACATATGTCTTTTTTCGACCGTACTAACTATGTAACTATGTAACATAACATGGGGGGGGGGGGTCTCCTGGCTGTTCACACAGGTGTGTCATTGCTGTACATTGACCATGCATTGCTTCTGTGGTATTGCAAAGGCAAAGACAAATGCTTCCAGCCATCCATTGCACTAATGGATTGGTCATCAGCTGGCTGTCTATGTCCCGCATCAATATAGACCAAAGTACAGAGGGTTAGGCTATGCTATTGTGCACCTACCTGATGCATCAGAAGGTGCGAGGCCCTTGCTAAATTCTGTGCACAGACTTTGAGATCTATGCTTTAGACTGTATCTAAACCTGCTCCAACATGGACTGACATTCTGGCCTACTTTCAGCCGATGCGACTTGTCTGTCGCTGAACAGTCGCTTTTTATGTATTCAGCACCTATGTATAATGTTGTAAAAATGCTCTAGAAGCTAAAGTCGCAGAAATGTCACACATATTTGGCCTGCAACTTTCTGTGCGACAAATTCAGACAGGAAAAATCAGTATAAATCCTTAGAAAATTATCCCCCAGTGTCTCCATCTGCTGGCGGTATTGAATAAGCATTGCTGCACTGATGGGGTATGCATTAGACGAAAAAAAAGAAGAAAAAGAAGAATAATACGCCCAGAAAAGAGGCGAAAAGGAGAAAAACGTAAAAAAACGTGAAAAAAAAGTAAGAGGAAGAGAAGGGAAAAAAAGGTGGAAATGGGTTTAAAAGTGATTTCGGCGGAGAAATATATATATATATATATATATATATATATATATATATATATATATGCGCACACACACACATAGATATAAACGTATTCTCCGTTGAGATATTGCAGCCGCTGCTGTGTCCAGGCCCAGGAGCCTTAGCACTGTGCTGTGATGTCACTCAATACCACTGACATCACTAGGTGTAAACAACATCTCTCCTTTGCTGTGTATGTGACTATGGAGCTGTTTGGTGATGTCGTCTATTACGGCCTTCATAGAAGCAACAGGAGATTGTTGCATCCATCTTGAACCCTCAGAACTACAGTGCTATGATGTCACTCACTTCCACAGGCCTTGCAGAGTGTAAACAACAACAACCCAGCTTTGTTGTGTATGTAACCAAAGGGATTTGTGATGTCACCTAGAACCTTCACAGCAGCGACAGCTTTATGAGGAGCATCAGCACTGCTCTGCCTGAGCAGAACCATCACCGCCATAGGTTGTCAAATAACCCGGATTTAACCCACACAGGTAAGTCCAATGGGGTGCAGGCATGTCCTCTATGCTTACAGCTTCCCGTGGGTGTTGGTTTGATACCGTTTGGGGACAGCCAAGGAGGCATCTGCAGGCAACAAAGGTAGGTGTGTGCTTGTGTGTGTGTTTCCTATGCAGATCCTAAGCCCAGTGTCACATGCAAGTAGGAGGAGTAAGAAGGGTTCCTGGCAAATCCGGGTTATGGATTGCATTTAAAAAGGCCCCGTGGGAGTGCAATGGGCCCCTGTCTTGCTGCTTAGCAATAATGGTATGGGTTTAGGTTCTGCTGTGTGTACTGGTGGTTGACTGCCCCCCAGCCCAGAGTGTGCATGGAAAATTGTCTGGCAGCCTCCCTGACAGCAAGCAGTGATAGTGCCCATGAAGGGGACCTTGTTGGGCCCGCCCCTTTCACGGTTATCGCTTCTCGGCCTTTTGGCTAAGATCAAGTGTAGTATCTGCATTTGGTCTGGTAGGAAGGTGTCTGTGGTACCCCGCTTCTCGGCCTTGGGGGATTGTCTCTCCTTACGGAGGGACTTCACCCCCTTGCTGCTATTGGGGAGCGGGCTTAGTCCACGGACAACGGGTTGCGATCCCCCTGTCTCTGGGACCTTGTGTCTCAGAAGGCATTTTCGGTACGTTGAGCGTTACCTGTAGCTTCGGAAGCACCTAGGGTACCCCCGACCTCTGCCTTGGGTAAGGGTTCCGCTTTTATAGCGGGATTCCGAGCCCCTGCTGCTATTGGGGAAGGGGCTTAGTCCCTGGGTGTGGAAGATGCCGTTCTCCTGGGCTTTCCCCTCTGGGGAAATGTCGATGCGAAATACCATCCGCATAGAGGTGTCGGAGAGCCATCGTCAGTTGAAGAACCTCCGCTTCATTGCGGAGGTGATTCTTCTTGACTACTTCCGCCTCAATAGGGAGGACATCCTGTGTCTAAATGACCAGGAAAGCCGTGGCCTGTATACCGTCACCTTCACGGCCACGGCGTGTTGCGATAACATCTATGCAACCTTGTCTGGTGCGGACCAGAGGGACGATCGACTCGACGGTCTTTCGTTCCAGTTCCTCTATGGTGAGGAACATATACCGTTGGTGGTGGCTATGCACAGCCCTCATGTGACCACGGAGGATATAGCCACTTTTCTTCGGCGATACTGCGAAGAGGTGCGATTCGCAAACAAAATCTTGAACTCCGTGCGGTTCTGGAACGGCAAGAGGAAGTTCTGGGTCAAGCTCCGTAAGGATCCCGGTGGTATTGGGGGTCTTTGCCATCCGCCCCCAAATTTTGCCATCGGGAGAGTTCGGGGCTTCCTGTTCTATCCTCAAATGCCTATGTATTGCCGAAATTGCTTGAGGTTTGGCCACACCCAGGAGACCTGCGGCGCGGAGCGTGTGATTCGCTGCAATAGGTGTGGCCAAGAAGGTCACATAGCCTCAAGATGTAGCCATACGATAAGGTGCAACCTCTGCGGAGAGGAAAATCACGATTTTAATTCCTGTCCCCATAAAGCAAAAACTACGATGGGTGGGTCAAGGCTGGGCCCACCCAAAGAGGGGACAGGACAAAAGACGTCCTTTTTTAAGATGCCCAAACCCCAGATGGCAGGTACTGATGGGTCCAGGCCCAAGACCTCTGGTGCTCCATCGGGGGGCCCACCGGTGGTAGTGCTAGGGGGAGGCCATGGGAATTCCACGAAGCCCGGGCGGGTGATCGAGTTTACTGCCCGGGAAATTGAAAGACGTCGATCGACTTCCTACCTGGCTCAAGAGCCCGCCGAAACTTCTGAAGGGGGCTCACCTGTGGCGGGTGGCAGCCGACGGGCCTCGGTGGGGGCAAAAGTGGACCCAAAATTGCAGCATAAGCCAGGTACTGGCTTGGCCCAGGGTCGCCCTGCTCCGGACGAAGAGGCCCCGGTGAAAGCCCGCCGGAAGGGGAGCCAGGTGGCCAGGTCTGAGCCCGGTCCTGTTACTCCGCCTATACAGGACAGGGCCAAGAAGACAAGTGGCGCCAAACCAGGGTTTGCTGCCCCGCCAGCAGTGGACCCGGTGGGTAAAACTGGCCATCGTCGATCGATGGGGAAGTTGGAGCAACAGTCCTCAGCAACGCTTGCTGGGGAACAAGCGATGAAAACTTCCCAAGGTAGCGGCAAAGGTTCCGGAAAAGAGGCCTCACAGGCCCCTGTGCAGCAGTTCCAGTCATCAAATGATGAAAGAAGACGCAGATCCATCAGCCGGGGGCCAGAGATTACATCGAGTGAGAGCAACACAGAGGATATGGACAGCAGTGTGACATTTAAAAGACAAAGAGAAGAAGAAGAGGAAGACATTCAAAGGAAAGCGGCGTGCCGTAGTTCGGACGAGAGCGAGCTCAGGGTCGGGGCATCATCGATCTCAAGCTCCGACCCTCAGAACATCAAGGAGCTGATGACCCCGCAGGCGGGGGATGACGGTACGCAGCTTATTATTGACTTTGATTCTCCAAGCACGGACTCTCCATAAACTATGCCTATCCCTGTAAAAATTGCCTCACTCAATGTGAGGTCCTTAAAGAGCCCTGATCGCAGGGCTGCTTTATTTTCTTATCTAGAGACATGTGACTTTGACCTTTGCCTGCTACAAGAATGTGGAATCCCTAGTAAAATGGACTATAAAGACTTAAAAGAAGACTGGAAGCTGGGCCCATCCATATGGTCCGGTGCAAATGACTGTCGTTCTGTGGGTGTTGGGCTGCTCTGCCGAGGCCAGTCCTTTTCTATTCATACAGTAACTGAGATTGTGCCTGGCAGAGCTCTTTTAATTCATCTATATTTTAATGGACTTTTAATTCGTGTTTTAAATGTGTATGCCCCTCCTGATAAACAGGAGCGGGCAGAACTATTTGAAATTTTACCACTGTTTTGTGTTGGGTCTTCCCCCCTGCTGGTGGGAGGTGATTTTAACTGCATACGTGATGGGGAACACCGGCAGGGTGGGGATATTAATCGTAAAGACCGCACTTCTTACCTGCTTAAAAATTTTATTGATGATTTTAATTTGAAAGATTGCTGGAAGGATCTCTTGCCGGAGGACCCAGGCGCCACATGGTCCAATGGAAGAGTGAGCTCCAGAATCGATTTTATTTTTTCCTCTAGAGCTTTTAAACCCCTGAAATGCACGCTCGAGCAGAATATCTTCTCTGATCATAAGCTCCTCTTGGTGGTCCTGGAGCTAGAGGGGGAGCAAAAAGCAAAAAGGGGCCTCTGGAGATTAAACACCACACTCCTAGAGGACCCTGAGATAAAAGAGGAGTTTGTGCGGACCTACCAATGCTGGCAATCACAAAGAAAACCCCACGAGCCTATGCTGCACTGGTGGGAGGGCACCAAATCTAAAATCAGATTTTTTTTTATCAAAGCAGGTAAGAAGAAGGCAAAAATGGAAAAACAGTGGTTTTATGTTCTTAACATGCGTTTAAATGTACTTTTTAAATTGAAAGAAGCTGGTATGGATGTAGAAAATGATATTTTAAACCTTAAAACTGAAATAAAACATGCCATAGAAAAGAAAGGGAAACAAATCATTTTTAACTCACATGTGCAGCACCTGGAGGAGGGCGAGAAATGTTCCCGTTTCTTTTTTAAAAAAGTGATGAATAGGAGGGATATCATCCAAAACCTTGAGGGTGAATCCACTCCAAAAGGCATGTTAGATGCAGTTTTTAACTTCT
Organism: Hyla sarda; assembly: GCF_029499605.1. Taxonomy (NCBI): domain Eukaryota; kingdom Metazoa; phylum Chordata; class Amphibia; order Anura; family Hylidae; genus Hyla; species Hyla sarda. Next base: position 36,657 of record NW_026607632.1, read on the forward strand.
ACCAGCTTCTTTTTAATAAGAAAGATCTTAATCCATCCTTTTTAGAACATGTTCTTAATTCCCTTGATTTTAAGCTAGATGTTTTAGACCAGGAGGTTTTATCCCGTGATCTTAACTTAGATGAACTTTTATTTGTTTTTAAAAGTTTTTCTAGTGGGAAGGCCCCTGGGGAAGATGGTTTACCCATCGAATTTTATTTAGCTTTTTGGGATATTTTAAAGGATGATATGGTTTTATTGTATAAAGAAACTTTTATTGTTAATGAACTTCCCCCTTCCTGGAGGAGGGGGATTGTATCATTACTTTTTAAAAAGGGTGAAAAGGATATGCTAAAAAATTGGCGCCCCATCACACTTTTAAATGTCGATTATAAAGTTTTAGCCAAGTTATTAGCTGTCCGTTTTAAACCTTTTATTCATAAATTAATTCACCCAAATCAGGTTTGTGGGGTACCTGGAAGGTCTATAGCTGAATCCCTAAATATTTTAAGAGATGTTTTATGGTATTTTAAGGATAGAAATCAAACTGTAGCAATTTTATCCTTAGACTTTGAAAAAGCCTTTGATAGGGTCTCCCATGAATACCTGTTTTTAGTTCTTAAAAAGATGGCAGTGCCTGAAACGATTTTAAGCCGAATCATGCTTTTATACCGATCCTGTTTTAGTCAAGTCTCTGTTAATGGCTTTTTAACCAGCGGTGTTCCTCTTTTATCAGGTGTCAAACAGGGCTGCCCCCTGTCCCCACTCCTTTTTATTTGCGCAATCGAACCACTGATGGCCCTCCTCAGAAAAGACCGGGTAGTAAGAGGCGTACCGATACCTGGTGGAGGAGGGACCCATCTAAAGGTGTTGGGGTACATGGATGATGTCACCATACTGTGCCCGGACTCTCCATCCATGAGGGGGGCATTGAGGAACACCAGCTATTTCTGCGAGGTCTCTGGTTTTAAGCTAAACACAGATAAATGTGACTGTTTTTATATTGGCTCCTGGGATTCATCCATCACCCCAGGAGTCACAATGCAACAGGATCAAATTAAAGTTTTAGGTATTGTTTTTAACCAGGTCAATGATGGGAGCCCTAACTGGGATTCAGCTATAGCTAAGATGGAGAAGAAGATTTTAATGTGGAATCTTAGAAACCTTACCATGGAGGGGAAGATTTTAATAATAAAGATGGTTTTACTCCCTATTATGCTATACATTGCCATGGTATTTCCTCCATCTATTTTATACATTAAAAAAGTAACTAGAATTGTTTTTTCTTTTTTATGGGGTTCAAAAATGGAGAAATTAAAGCGTGATTTTATGTACAAAAGTAAAGATAATGGCGGGAAAGATGTTCCTAACCTTTTTACTTTCTTTTACATAAAGTATTTCTGTTTCTGTTTTAAAATTATTAAATCCGATGGCATTTTTAGCTGCTTTTTAAGGTACGCTGCGGGCATGGTTTTTAAAAGATGGTTGCGCATCCCTCTGAACGCTCCGGTGCTTCTGTGTCCCCCAAAACATTATGTGGTGTTGGAAAAGACAGTCAGGCTCCTAGGTCTCCAAGATTTGGAGCCTGACATACTGGGGGACCAGAGAAAGGTATCAAAGGTCCTCAGGCGGAGTGAGGTTACCCTGGCAGTGTCCAATTTCACACAGGCAAGATCCAAAAAGGTATGGCGGAACGTGTACGGGAAGTTTCTGGCGAATGTACACAGGGATCTTGCCTGGGCAATCGTCCACCAGTGCCTCCCTACTCGTGAGTTCCAGCACAGGCGAGGACTGGTGGCGAGAGCCAAGTGCCCGAGAGATGGCTGCGGAGTGGACGAAACGGTGCTGCACATATTTTGGAACTGCCCTTTTGCACGGGAGCTTTGGAGGAAGGTAGGCCCACTTTTGAAGTGGGCCTGCGGCCTAAAAGATTTTAATCACGAATGTGTCTTTTACGGTCTTTTTAACTGCCCCAATTTTAAACAGCAGATGATCTGCTGGATGATTATTAATTGTTTTAAAAATGCCATCTGGAAAGTTAGGAACATCTTACTTTTTAAACATGATTTTATTGATGTTAAAAACTGTATAAAGCTGGCCCTGAGTGAGATGTACATCTATTACCTAAGAGACAAGAAACAGTTGGGGGCCAGCGAGGCAGCATCCATGTGGTGTCTGCCTCTATGGAACGAAATAACAGTATAATCAGTTTTTATGACATTTGTATAATGTTTTATCCTGCCATTTTTATTTTTTCTCCTTTTATTACTGGTTTTATTATTTGTATTTTAAAACTTTTGTGAACCTTTTATTATTTTGCATTTTAAATTTTGTATGGTTTCTTATTTATTCAATAAAATTTTGTTGAAACCTTATCTGTTCTTATCAGTTTAATATCTGATACGTCCCCTATCTGGGGACCATATATTAAATGGATTTTTGAGAACGGGGGCCGATTTCGAAGCTTGCTTCCGTCGCCCTATGCATTGACCCGATATGGCAGTATCTTCGGGTACAGTGCACCACCCCCTTACAGGGTTAAAAAGAAAGATTCCTACTTTCATTGCTACCTGCTTGCTGGCTAGCCAGCTAGCCAGCCCTGTGGGCCTTGCTGCTGCTGCAGCCAATAAACAAAAGGTGGTGCTGCTGCTGCTTCTGCTGCTTCTGCTTCTGCTTGTGTCTGGCCCCTGTTGGAGCGTCCAGGCACAGGACTTCTGCTGCTGCTGACTAAATGGCCTCCTTAATTGGATCATTTGAGTAGCCAGCACACCTGTGCAGGTAGGGCATGACATGATAGGCAGCTGCCTTGATAGCGGGTGGGTGCTGAATGTTCCTAATTGACAAAATAAGATTAATGCTTATGAAGAAATATAAAATCTCATCCCTTCCCCAATATCGCGCCACACCCCTACCCCTTAATTCCCTGGTTGAACGTGATGGACATATGTCTTTTTTCGACCGTACTAACTATGTAACTATGTAACATAACATGGGGGGGGGGGGGGTCTCCTGGCTGTTCACACAGGTGTGTCATTGCTGTACATTGACCATGCATTGCTTCTGTGGTATTGCAAAGGCAAAGACAAATGCTTCCAGCCATCCATTGCACTAATGGATTGGTCATCAGCTGGCTGTCTATGTCCCGCATCAATATAGACCAAAGTACAGAGGGTTAGGCTATGCTATTGTGCACCTACCTGATGCATCAGAAGGTGCGAGGCCCTTGCTAAATTCTGTGCACAGACTTTGAGATCTATGCTTTAGACTGTATCTAAACCTGCTCCAACATGGACTGACATTCTGGCCTACTTTCAGCCGATGCGACTTGTCTGTCGCTGAACAGTCGCTTTTTATGTATTCAGCACCTATGTATAATGTTGTAAAAATGCTCTAGAAGCTAAAGTCGCAGAAATGTCACACATATTTGGCCTGCAACTTTCTGTGCGACAAATTCAGACAGGAAAAATCAGTATAAATCCTTAGAAAATTATCCCCCAGTGTCTCCATCTGCTGGCGGTATTGAATAAGCATTGCTGCACTGATGGGGTATGCATTAGACGAAAAAAAAGAAGAAAAAGAAGAATAATACGCCCAGAAAAGAGGCGAAAAGGAGAAAAACGTAAAAAAACGTGAAAAAAAAGTAAGAGGAAGAGAAGGGAAAAAAAGGTGGAAATGGGTTTAAAAGTGATTTCGGCGGAGAAATATATATATATATATATATATATATATATATATATATATATATATGCGCACACACACACATAGATATAAACGTATTCTCCGTTGAGATATTGCAGCCGCTGCTGTGTCCAGGCCCAGGAGCCTTAGCACTGTGCTGTGATGTCACTCAATACCACTGACATCACTAGGTGTAAACAACATCTCTCCTTTGCTGTGTATGTGACTATGGAGCTGTTTGGTGATGTCGTCTATTACGGCCTTCATAGAAGCAACAGGAGATTGTTGCATCCATCTTGAACCCTCAGAACTACAGTGCTATGATGTCACTCACTTCCACAGGCCTTGCAGAGTGTAAACAACAACAACCCAGCTTTGTTGTGTATGTAACCAAAGGGATTTGTGATGTCACCTAGAACCTTCACAGCAGCGACAGCTTTATGAGGAGCATCAGCACTGCTCTGCCTGAGCAGAACCATCACCGCCATAGGTTGTCAAATAACCCGGATTTAACCCACACAGGTAAGTCCAATGGGGTGCAGGCATGTCCTCTATGCTTACAGCTTCCCGTGGGTGTTGGTTTGATACCGTTTGGGGACAGCCAAGGAGGCATCTGCAGGCAACAAAGGTAGGTGTGTGCTTGTGTGTGTGTTTCCTATGCAGATCCTAAGCCCAGTGTCACATGCAAGTAGGAGGAGTAAGAAGGGTTCCTGGCAAATCCGGGTTATGGATTGCATTTAAAAAGGCCCCGTGGGAGTGCAATGGGCCCCTGTCTTGCTGCTTAGCAATAATGGTATGGGTTTAGGTTCTGCTGTGTGTACTGGTGGTTGACTGCCCCCCAGCCCAGAGTGTGCATGGAAAATTGTCTGGCAGCCTCCCTGACAGCAAGCAGTGATAGTGCCCATGAAGGGGACCTTGTTGGGCCCGCCCCTTTCACGGTTATCGCTTCTCGGCCTTTTGGCTAAGATCAAGTGTAGTATCTGTTCTTATCAGTTTAATATCTGATACGTCCCCTATCTGGGGACCATATATTAAATGGATTTTTGAGAACGGGGGCCGATTTCGAAGCTTGCTTCCGTCGCCCTATGCATTGACCCGATATGGCAGTATCTTCGGGTACAGTGCACCACCCCCTTACAGGGTTAAAAAGAAAGATTCCTACTTTCATTGCTACCTGCTTGCTGGCTAGCCAGCTAGCCAGCCCTGTGGGCCTTGCTGCTGCTGCAGCCAATAAACAAAAGGTGGTGCTGCTGCTGCTTCTGCTGCTTCTGCTTCTGCTTGTGTCTGGCCCCTGTTGGAGCGTCCAGGCACAGGACTTCTGCTGCTGCTGACTAAATGGCCTCCTTAATTGGATCATTTGAGTAGCCAGCACACCTGTGCAGGTAGGGCATGACATGATAGGCAGCTGCCTTGATAGCGGGTGGGTGCTGAATGTTCCTAATTGACAAAATAAGATTAATGCTTATGAAGAAATATAAAATCTCATCCCTTCCCCAATATCGCGCCACACCCCTACCCCTTAATTCCCTGGTTGAACGTGATGGACATATGTCTTTTTTCGACCGTACTAACTATGTAACTATGTAACATAACATGGGGGGGGGGGGGGTCTCCTGGCTGTTCACACAGGTGTGTCATTGCTGTACATTGACCATGCATTGCTTCTGTGGTATTGCAAAGGCAAAGACAAATGCTTCCAGCCATCCATTGCACTAATGGATTGGTCATCAGCTGGCTGTCTATGTCCCGCATCAATATAGACCAAAGTACAGAGGGTTAGGCTATGCTATTGTGCACCTACCTGATGCATCAGAAGGTGCGAGGCCCTTGCTAAATTCTGTGCACAGACTTTGAGATCTATGCTTTAGACTGTATCTAAACCTGCTCCAACATGGACTGACATTCTGGCCTACTTTCAGCCGATGCGACTTGTCTGTCGCTGAACAGTCGCTTTTTATGTATTCAGCACCTATGTATAATGTTGTAAAAATGCTCTAGAAGCTAAAGTCGCAGAAATGTCACACATATTTGGCCTGCAACTTTCTGTGCGACAAATTCAGACAGGAAAAATCAGTATAAATCCTTAGAAAATTATCCCCCAGTGTCTCCATCTGCTGGCGGTATTGAATAAGCATTGCTGCACTGATGGGGTATGCATTAGACGAAAAAAAAGAAGAAAAAGAAGAATAATACGCCCAGAAAAGAGGCGAAAAGGAGAAAAACGTAAAAAAACGTGAAAAAAAAGTAAGAGGAAGAGAAGGGAAAAAAAGGTGGAAATGGGTTTAAAAGTGATTTCGGCGGAGAAATATATATATATATATATATATATATATATATATGCGCACACACACACATAGATATAAACGTATTCTCCGTTGAGATATTGCAGCCGCTGCTGTGTCCAGGCCCAGGAGCCTTAGCACTGTGCTGTGATGTCACTCAATACCACTGACATCACTAGGTGTAAACAACATCTCTCCTTTGCTGTGTATGTGACTATGGAGCTGTTTGGTGATGTCGTCTATTACGGCCTTCATAGAAGCAACAGGAGATTGTTGCATCCATCTTGAACCCTCAGAACTACAGTGCTATGATGTCACTCACTTCCACAGGCCTTGCAGAGTGTAAACAACAACAACCCAGCTTTGTTGTGTATGTAACCAAAGGGATTTGTGATGTCACCTAGAACCTTCACAGCAGCGACAGCTTTATGAGGAGCATCAGCACTGCTCTGCCTGAGCAGAACCATCACCGCCATAGGTTGTCAAATAACCCGGATTTAACCCACACAGGTAAGTCCAATGGGGTGCAGGCATGTCCTCTATGCTTACAGCTTCCCGTGGGTGTTGGTTTGATACCGTTTGGGGACAGCCAAGGAGGCATCTGCAGGCAACAAAGGTAGGTGTGTGCTTGTGTGTGTGTTTCCTATGCAGATCCTAAGCCCAGTGTCACATGCAAGTAGGAGGAGTAAGAAGGGTTCCTGGCAAATCCGGGTTATGGATTGCATTTAAAAAGGCCCCGTGGGAGTGCAATGGGCCCCTGTCTTGCTGCTTAGAAATAATGGTATGGGTTTAGGTTCTGCTGTGTGTACTGGTGGTTGACTGCCCCCCAGCCCAGAGTGTGCATGGAAAATTGTCTGGCAGCCTCCCTGACAGCAAGCAGTGATAGTGCCCATGAAGGGGACCTTGTTGGGCCCGCCCCTTTCACGGTTATCGCTTCTCGGCCTTTTGGCTAAGATCAAGTGTAGTATCTGTTCTTATCAGTTTAATATCTGATACGTCCCCTATCTGGGGACCATATATTAAATGGATTTTTGAGAACGGGGGCCGATTTCGAAGCTTGCTTCCGTCGCCCTATGCATTGACCCGATATGGCAGTATCTTCGGGTACAGTGCACCACCCCCTTACAGGGTTAAAAAGAAAGATTCCTACTTTCATTGCTACCTGCTTGCTGGCTAGCCAGCTAGCCAGCCCTGTGGGCCTTGCTGCTGCTGCAGCCAATAAACAAAAGGTGGTGCTGCTGCTGCTTCTGCTGCTTCTGCTTCTGCTTGTGTCTGGCCCCTGTTGGAGCGTCCAGGCACAGGACTTCTGCTGCTGCTGACTAAATGGCCTCCTTAATTGGATCATTTGAGTAGCCAGCACACCTGTGCAGGTAGGGCATGACATGATAGGCAGCTGCCTTGATAGCGGGTGGGTGCTGAATGTTCCTAATTGACAAAATAAGATTAATGCTTATGAAGAAATATAAAATCTCATCCCTTCCCCAATATCGCGCCACACCCCTACCCCTTAATTCCCTGGTTGAACGTGATGGACATATGTCTTTTTTCGACCGTACTAACTATGTAACTATGTAACATAACATGGGGGGGGGGGGGGTCTCCTGGCTGTTCACACAGGTGTGTCATTGCTGTACATTGACCATGCATTGCTTCTGTGGTATTGCAAAGGCAAAGACAAATGCTTCCAGCCATCCATTGCACTAATGGATTGGTCATCAGCTGGCTGTCTATGTCCCGCATCAATATAGACCAAAGTACAGAGGGTTAGGCTATGCTATTGTGCACCTACCTGATGCATCAGAAGGTGCGAGGCCCTTGCTAAATTCTGTGCACAGACTTTGAGATCTATGCTTTAGACTGTATCTAAACCTGCTCCAACATGGACTGACATTCTGGCCTACTTTCAGCCGATGCGACTTGTCTGTCGCTGAACAGTCGCTTTTTATGTATTCAGCACCTATGTATAATGTTGTAAAAATGCTCTAGAAGCTAAAGTCGCAGAAATGTCACACATATTTGGCCTGCAACTTTCTGTGCGACAAATTCAGACAGGAAAAATCAGTATAAATCCTTAGAAAATTATCCCCCAGTGTCTCCATCTGCTGGCGGTATTGAATAAGCATTGCTGCACTGATGGGGTATGCATTAGACGAAAAAAAAGAAGAAAAAGAAGAATAATACGCCCAGAAAAGAGGCGAAAAGGAGAAAAACGTAAAAAAACGTGAAAAAAAAGTAAGAGGAAGAGAAGGGAAAAAAAGGTGGAAATGGGTTTAAAAGTGATTTCGGCGGAGAAATATATATATATATATATATATATATATATATATATATATATATATATATATGCGCACACACACACATAGATATAAACGTATTCTCCGTTGAGATATTGCAGCCGCTGCTGTGTCCAGGCCCAGGAGCCTTAGCACTGTGCTGTGATGTCACTCAATACCACTGACATCACTAGGTGTAAACAACATCTCTCCTTTGCTGTGTATGTGACTATGGAGCTGTTTGGTGATGTCGTCTATTACGGCCTTCATAGAAGCAACAGGAGATTGTTGCATCCATCTTGAACCCTCAGAACTACAGTGCTATGATGTCACTCACTTCCACAGGCCTTGCAGAGTGTAAACAACAACAACCCAGCTTTGTTGTGTATGTAACCAAAGGGATTTGTGATGTCACCTAGAACCTTCACAGCAGCGACAGCTTTATGAGGAGCATCAGCACTGCTCTGCCTGAGCAGAACCATCACCGCCATAGGTTGTCAAATAACCCGGATTTAACCCACACAGGTAAGTCCAATGGGGTGCAGGCATGTCCTCTATGCTTACAGCTTCCCGTGGGTGTTGGTTTGATACCGTTTGGGGACAGCCAAGGAGGCATCTGCAGGCAACAAAGGTAGGTGTGTGCTTGTGTGTGTGTTTCCTATGCAGATCCTAAGCCCAGTGTCACATGCAAGTAGGAGGAGTAAGAAGGGTTCCTGGCAAATCCGGGTTATGGATTGCATTTAAAAAGGCCCCGTGGGAGTGCAATGGGCCCCTGTCTTGCTGCTTAGCAATAATGGTATGGGTTTAGGTTCTGCTGTGTGTACTGGTGGTTGACTGCCCCCCAGCCCAGAGTGTGCATGGAAAATTGTCTGGCAGCCTCCCTGACAGCAAGCAGTGATAGTGCCCATGAAGGGGACCTTGTTGGGCCCGCCCCTTTCACGGTTATCGCTTCTCGGCCTTTTGGCTAAGATCAAGTGTAGTATCTGTTCTTATCAGTTTAATATCTGATACGTCCCCTATCTGGGGACCATATATTAAATGGATTTTTGAGAACGGGGGCCGATTTCGAAGCTTGCTTCCGTCGCCCTATGCATTGACCCGATATGGCAGTATCTTCGGGTACAGTGCACCACCCCCTTACAGGGTTAAAAAGAAAGATTCCTACTTTCATTGCTACCTGCTTGCTGGCTAGCCAGCTAGCCAGCCCTGTGGGCCTTGCTGCTGCTGCAGCCAATAAACAAAAGGTGGTGCTGCTGCTGCTTCTGCTGCTTCTGCTTCTGCTTGTGTCTGGCCCCTGTTGGAGCGTCCAGGCACAGGACTTCTGCTGCTGCTGACTAAATGGCCTCCTTAATTGGATCATTTGAGTAGCCAGCACACCTGTGCAGGTAGGGCATGACATGATAGGCAGCTGCCTTGATAGCGGGTGGGTGCTGAATGTTCCTAATTGACAAAATAAGATTAATGCTTATGAAGAAATATAAAATCTCATCCCTTCCCCAATATCGCGCCACACCCCTACCCCTTAATTCCCTGGTTGAACGTGATGGACATATGTCTTTTTTCGACCGTACTAACTATGTAACTATGTAACATAACATGGGGGGGGGGGGGGTCTCCTGGCTGTTCACACAGGTGTGTCATTGCTGTACATTGACCATGCATTGCTTCTGTGGTATTGCAAAGGCAAAGACAAATGCTTCCAGCCATCCATTGCACTAATGGATTGGTCATCAGCTGGCTGTCTATGTCCCGCATCAATATAGACCAAAGTACAGAGGGTTAGGCTATGCTATTGTGCACCTACCTGATGCATCAGAAGGTGCGAGGCCCTTGCTAAATTCTGTGCACAGACTTTGAGATCTATGCTTTAGACTGTATCTAAACCTGCTCCAACATGGACTGACATTCTGGCCTACTTTCAGCCGATGCGACTTGTCTGTCGCTGAACAGTCGCTTTTTATGTATTCAGCACCTATGTATAATGTTGTAAAAATGCTCTAGAAGCTAAAGTCGCAGAAATGTCACACATATTTGGCCTGCAACTTTCTGTGCGACAAATTCAGACAGGAAAAATCAGTATAAATCCTTAGAAAATTATCCCCCAGTGTCTCCATCTGCTGGCGGTATTGAATAAGCATTGCTGCACTGATGGGGTATGCATTAGACGAAAAAAAAGAAGAAAAAGAAGAATAATACGCCCAGAAAAGAGGCGAAAAGGAGAAAAACGTAAAAAAACGTGAAAAAAAAGTAAGAGGAAGAGAAGGGAAAAAAAGGTGGAAATGGGTTTAAAAGTGATTTCGGCGGAGAAATATATATATATATATATATATATATATATATATATATATATATGCGCACACACACACATAGATATAAACGTATTCTCCGTTGAGATATTGCAGCCGCTGCTGTGTCCAGGCCCAGGAGCCTTAGCACTGTGCTGTGATGTCACTCAATACCACTGACATCACTAGGTGTAAACAACATCTCTCCTTTGCTGTGTATGTGACTATGGAGCTGTTTGGTGATGTCGTCTATTACGGCCTTCATAGAAGCAACAGGAGATTGTTGCATCCATCTTGAACCCTCAGAACTACAGTGCTATGATGTCACTCACTTCCACAGGCCTTGCAGAGTGTAAACAACAACAACCCAGCTTTGTTGTGTATGTAACCAAAGGGATTTGTGATGTCACCTAGAACCTTCACAGCAGCGACAGCTTTATGAGGAGCATCAGCACTGCTCTGCCTGAGCAGAACCATCACCGCCATAGGTTGTCAAATAACCCGGATTTAACCCACACAGGTAAGTCCAATGGGGTGCAGGCATGTCCTCTATGCTTACAGCTTCCCGTGGGTGTTGGTTTGATACCGTTTGGGGACAGCCAAGGAGGCATCTGCAGGCAACAAAGGTAGGTGTGTGCTTGTGTGTGTGTTTCCTATGCAGATCCTAAGCCCAGTGTCACATGCAAGTAGGAGGAGTAAGAAGGGTTCCTGGCAAATCCGGGTTATGGATTGCATTTAAAAAGGCCCCGTGGGAGTGCAATGGGCCCCTGTCTTGCTGCTTAGCAATAATGGTATGGGTTTAGGTTCTGCTGTGTGTACTGGTGGTTGACTGCCCCCCAGCCCAGAGTGTGCATGGAAAATTGTCTGGCAGCCTCCCTGACAGCAAGCAGTGATAGTGCCCATGAAGGGGACCTTGTTGGGCCCGCCCCTTTCACGGTTATCGCTTCTCGGCCTTTTGGCTAAGATCAAGTGTAGTATCTGTTCTTATCAGTTTAATATCTGATACGTCCCCTATCTGGGGACCATATATTAAATGGATTTTTGAGAACGGGGGCCGATTTCGAAGCTTGCTTCCGTCGCCCTATGCATTGACCCGATATGGCAGTATCTTCGGGTACAGTGCACCACCCCCTTACAGGGTTAAAAAGAAAGATTCCTACTTTCATTGCTACCTGCTTGCTGGCTAGCCAGCTAGCCAGCCCTGTGGGCCTTGCTGCTGCTGCAGCCAATAAACAAAAGGTGGTGCTGCTGCTGCTTCTGCTGCTTCTGCTTCTGCTTGTGTCTGGCCCCTGTTGGAGCGTCCAGGCACAGGACTTCTGCTGCTGCTGACTAAATGGCCTCCTTAATTGGATCATTTGAGTAGCCAGCACACCTGTGCAGGTAGGGCATGACATGATAGGCAGCTGCCTTGATAGCGGGTGGGTGCTGAATGTTCCTAATTGACAAAATAAGATTAATGCTTATGAAGAAATATAAAATCTCATCCCTTCCCCAATATCGCGCCACACCCCTACCCCTTAATTCCCTGGTTGAACGTGATGGACATATGTCTTTTTTCGACCGTACTAACTATGTAACTATGTAACATAACATGGGGGGGGGGGGGGTCTCCTGGCTGTTCACACAGGTGTGTCATTGCTGTACATTGACCATGCATTGCTTCTGTGGTATTGCAAAGGCAAAGACAAATGCTTCCAGCCATCCATTGCACTAATGGATTGGTCATCAGCTGGCTGTCTATGTCCCGCATCAATATAGACCAAAGTACAGAGGGTTAGGCTATGCTATTGTGCACCTACCTGATGCATCAGAAGGTGCGAGGCCCTTGCTAAATTCTGTGCACAGACTTTGAGATCTATGCTTTAGACTGTATCTAAACCTGCTCCAACATGGACTGACATTCTGGCCTACTTTCAGCCGATGCGACTTGTCTGTCGCTGAACAGTCGCTTTTTATGTATTCAGCACCTATGTATAATGTTGTAAAAATGCTCTAGAAGCTAAAGTCGCAGAAATGTCACACATATTTGGCCTGCAACTTTCTGTGCGACAAATTCAGACAGGAAAAATCAGTATAAATCCTTAGAAAATTATCCCCCAGTGTCTCCATCTGCTGGCGGTATTGAATAAGCATTGCTGCACTGATGGGGTATGCATTAGACGAAAAAAAAGAAGAAAAAGAAGAATAATACGCCCAGAAAAGAGGCGAAAAGGAGAAAAACGTAAAAAAACGTGAAAAAAAAGTAAGAGGAAGAGAAGGGAAAAAAAGGTGGAAATGGGTTTAAAAGTGATTTCGGCGGAGAAATATATATATATATATATATATATATATATATATATATATATATGCGCACACACACACATAGATATAAACGTATTCTCCGTTGAGATATTGCAGCCGCTGCTGTGTCCAGGCCCAGGAGCCTTAGCACTGTGCTGTGATGTCACTCAATACCACTGACATCACTAGGTGTAAACAACATCTCTCCTTTGCTGTGTATGTGACTATGGAGCTGTTTGGTGATGTCGTCTATTACGGCCTTCATAGAAGCAACAGGAGATTGTTGCATCCATCTTGAACCCTCAGAACTACAGTGCTATGATGTCACTCACTTCCACAGGCCTTGCAGAGTGTAAACAACAACAACCCAGCTTTGTTGTGTATGTAACCAAAGGGATTTGTGATGTCACCTAGAACCTTCACAGCAGCGACAGCTTTATGAGGAGCATCAGCACTGCTCTGCCTGAGCAGAACCATCACCGCCATAGGTTGTCAAATAACCCGGATTTAACCCACACAGGTAAGTCCAATGGGGTGCAGGCATGTCCTCTATGCTTACAGCTTCCCGTGGGTGTTGGTTTGATACCGTTTGGGGACAGCCAAGGAGGCATCTGCAGGCAACAAAGGTAGGTGTGTGCTTGTGTGTGTGTTTCCTATGCAGATCCTAAGCCCAGTGTCACATGCAAGTAGGAGGAGTAAGAAGGGTTCCTGGCAAATCCGGGTTATGGATTGCATTTAAAAAGGCCCCGTGGGAGTGCAATGGGCCCCTGTCTTGCTGCTTAGCAATAATGGTATGGGTTTAGGTTCTGCTGTGTGTACTGGTGGTTGACTGCCCCCCAGCCCAGAGTGTGCATGGAAAATTGTCTGGCAGCCTCCCTGACAGCAAGCAGTGATAGTGCCCATGAAGGGGACCTTGTTGGGCCCGCCCCTTTCACGGTTATCGCTTCTCGGCCTTTTGGCTAAGATCAAGTGTAGTATCTGTTCTTATCAGTTTAATATCTGATACGTCCCCTATCTGGGGACCATATATTAAATGGATTTTTGAGAACGGGGGCCGATTTCGAAGCTTGCTTCCGTCGCCCTATGCATTGACCCGATATGGCAGTATCTTCGGGTACAGTGCACCACCCCCTTACAGGGTTAAAAAGAAAGATTCCTACTTTCATTGCTACCTGCTTGCTGGCTAGCCAGCTAGCCAGCCCTGTGGGCCTTGCTGCTGCTGCAGCCAATAAACAAAAGGTGGTGCTGCTGCTGCTTCTGCTGCTTCTGCTTCTGCTTGTGTCTGGCCCCTGTTGGAGCGTCCAGGCACAGGACTTCTGCTGCTGCTGACTAAATGGCCTCCTTAATTGGATCATTTGAGTAGCCAACACACCTGTGCAGGTAGGGCATGACATGATAGGCAGCTGCCTTGATAGCGGGTGGGTGCTGAATGTTCCTAATTGACAAAATAAGATTAATGCTTATGAAGAAATATAAAATCTCATCCCTTCCCCAATATCGCGCCACACCCCTACCCCTTAATTCCCTGGTTGAACGTGATGGACATATGTCTTTTTTCGACCGTACTAACTATGTAACTATGTAACATAACATGGGGGGGGGGGGTCTCCTGGCTGTTCACACAGGTGTGTCATTGCTGTACATTGACCATGCATTGCTTCTGTGGTATTGCAAAGGCAAAGACAAATGCTTCCAGCCATCCATTGCACTAATGGATTGGTCATCAGCTGGCTGTCTATGTCCCGCATCAATATAGACCAAAGTACAGAGGGTTAGGCTATGCTATTGTGCACCTACCTGATGCATCAGAAGGTGCGAGGCCCTTGCTAAATTCTGTGCACAGACTTTGAGATCTATGCTTTAGACTGTATCTAAACCTGCTCCAACATGGACTGACATTCTGGCCTACTTTCAGCCGATGCGACTTGTCTGTCGCTGAACAGTCGCTTTTTATGTATTCAGCACCTATGTATAATGTTGTAAAAATGCTCTAGAAGCTAAAGTCGCAGAAATGTCACACATATTTGGCCTGCAACTTTCTGTGCGACAAATTCAGACAGGAAAAATCAGTATAAATCCTTAGAAAATTATCCCCCAGTGTCTCCATCTGCTGGCGGTATTGAATAAGCATTGCTGCACTGATGGGGTATGCATTAGACGAAAAAAAAGAAGAAAAAGAAGAATAATACGCCCAGAAAAGAGGCGAAAAGGAGAAAAACGTAAAAAAACGTGAAAAAAAAGTAAGAGGAAGAGAAGGGAAAAAAAGGTGGAAATGGGTTTAAAAGTGATTTCGGCGGAGAAATATATATATATATATATATATATATATATATATATATATATATATATGCGCACACACACACATAGATATAAACGTATTCTCCGTTGAGATATTGCAGCCGCTGCTGTGTCCAGGCCCAGGAGCCTTAGCACTGTGCTGTGATGTCACTCAATACCACTGACATCACTAGGTGTAAACAACATCTCTCCTTTGCTGTGTATGTGACTATGGAGCTGTTTGGTGATGTCGTCTATTACGGCCTTCATAGAAGCAACAGGAGATTGTTGCATCCATCTTGAACCCTCAGAACTACAGTGCTATGATGTCACTCACTTCCACAGGCCTTGCAGAGTGTAAACAACAACAACCCAGCTTTGTTGTGTATGTAACCAAAGGGATTTGTGATGTCACCTAGAACCTTCACAGCAGCGACAGCTTTATGAGGAGCATCAGCACTGCTCTGCCTGAGCAGAACCATCACCGCCATAGGTTGTCAAATAACCCGGATTTAACCCACACAGGTAAGTCCAATGGGGTGCAGGCATGTCCTCTATGCTTACAGCTTCCCGTGGGTGTTGGTTTGATACCGTTTGGGGACAGCCAAGGAGGTGCAGGCAACAAAGGTAGGTGTGTGCTTGTGTGTGTGTTTCCTATGCAGATCCTAAGCCCAGTGTCACATGCAAGTAGGAGGAGTAAGAAGGGTTCCTGGCAAATCCGGGTTATGGATTGCATTTAAAAAGGCCCCGTGGGAGTGCAATGGGCCCCTGTCTTGCTGCTTAGCAATAATGGTATGGGTTTAGGTTCTGCTGTGTGTACTGGTGGTTGACTGCCCCCCAGCCCAGAGTGTGCATGGAAAATTGTCTGGCAGCCTCCCTGACAGCAAGCAGTGATAGTGCCCATGAAGGGGACCTTGTTGGGCCCGCCCCTTTCACGGTTATCGCTTCTCGGCCTTTTGGCTAAGATCAAGTGTAGTATCTGTTCTTATCAGTTTAATATCTGATACGTCCCCTATCTGGGGACCATATATTAAATGGATTTTTGAGAACGGGGGCCGATTTCGAAGCTTGCTTCCGTCGCCCTATGCATTGACCCGATATGGCAGTATCTTCGGGTACAGTGCACCACCCCCTTACAGGGTTAAAAAGAAAGATTCCTACTTTCATTGCTACCTGCTTGCTGGCTAGCCAGCTAGCCAGCCCTGTGGGCCTTGCTGCTGCTGCAGCCAATAAACAAAAGGTGGTGCTGCTGCTGCTTCTGCTGCTTCTGCTTCTGCTTGTGTCTGGCCCCTGTTGGAGCGTCCAGGCACAGGACTTCTGCTGCTGCTGACTAAATGGCCTCCTTAATTGGATCATTTGAGTAGCCAGCACACCTGTGCAGGTAGGGCATGACATGATAGGCAGCTGCCTTGATAGCGGGTGGGTGCTGAATGTTCCTAATTGACAAAATAAGATTAATGCTTATGAAGAAATATAAAATCTCATCCCTTCCCCAATATCGCGCCACACCCCTACCCCTTAATTCCCTGGTTGAACGTGATGGACATATGTCTTTTTTCGACCGTACTAACTATGTAACTATGTAACATAACATGGGGGGGGGGGGGTCTCCTGGCTGTTCACACAGGTGTGTCATTGCTGTACATTGACCATGCATTGCTTCTGTGGTATTGCAAAGGCAAAGACAAATGCTTCCAGCCATCCATTGCACTAATGGATTGGTCATCAGCTGGCTGTCTATGTCCCGCATCAATATAGACCAAAGTACAGAGGGTTAGGCTATGCTATTGTGCACCTACCTGATGCATCAGAAGGTGCGAGGCCCTTGCTAAATTCTGTGCACAGACTTTGAGATCTATGCTTTAGACTGTATCTAAACCTGCTCCAACATGGACTGACATTCTGGCCTACTTTCAGCCGATGCGACTTGTCTGTCGCTGAACAGTCGCTTTTTATGTATTCAGCACCTATGTATAATGTTGTAAAAATGCTCTAGAAGCTAAAGTCGCAGAAATGTCACACATATTTGGCCTGCAACTTTCTGTGCGACAAATTCAGACAGGAAAAATCAGTATAAATCCTTAGAAAATTATCCCCCAGTGTCTCCATCTGCTGGCGGTATTGAATAAGCATTGCTGCACTGATGGGGTATGCATTAGACGAAAAAAAAGAAGAAAAAGAAGAATAATACGCCCAGAAAAGAGGCGAAAAGGAGAAAAACGTAAAAAAACGTGAAAAAAAAGTAAGAGGAAGAGAAGGGAAAAAAAGGTGGAAATGGGTTTAAAAGTGATTTCGGCGGAGAAATATATATATATATATATATATATATATATATATATATATATATATATATATATATATGCGCACACACACACATAGATATAAACGTATTCTCCGTTGAGATATTGCAGCCGCTGCTGTGTCCAGGCCCAGGAGCCTTAGCACTGTGCTGTGATGTCACTCAATACCACTGACATCACTAGGTGTAAACAACATCTCTCCTTTGCTGTGTATGTGACTATGGAGCTGTTTGGTGATGTCGTCTATTACGGCCTTCATAGAAGCAACAGGAGATTGTTGCATCCATCTTGAACCCTCAGAACTACAGTGCTATGATGTCACTCACTTCCACAGGCCTTGCAGAGTGTAAACAACAACAACCCAGCTTTGTTGTGTATGTAACCAAAGGGATTTGTGATGTCACCTAGAACCTTCACAGCAGCGACAGCTTTATGAGGAGCATCAGCACTGCTCTGCCTGAGCAGAACCATCACTGCCATAGGTTGTCAAATAACCCGGATTTAACCCACACAGGTAAGTCCAATGGGGTGCAGGCATGTCCTCTATGCTTACAGCTTCCCGTGGGTGTTGGTTTGATACCGTTTGGGGACAGCCAAGGAGGCATCTGCAGGCAACAAAGGTAGGTGTGTGCTTGTGTGTGTGTTTCCTATGCAGATCCTAAGCCCAGTGTCACATGCAAGTAGGAGGAGTAAGAAGGGTTCCTGGCAAATCCGGGTTATGGATTGCATTTAAAAAGGCCCCGTGGGAGTGCAATGGGCCCCTGTCTTGCTGCTTAGCAATAATGGTATGGGTTTAGGTTCTGCTGTGTGTACTGGTGGTTGACTGCCCCCCAGCCCAGAGTGTGCATGGAAAATTGTCTGGCAGCCTCCCTGACAGCAAGCAGTGATAGTGCCCATGAAGGGGACCTTGTTGGGCCCGCCCCTTTCACGGTTATCGCTTCTCGGCCTTTTGGCTAAGATCAAGTGTAGTATCTGTTCTTATCAGTTTAATATCTGATACGTCCCCTATCTGGGGACCATATATTAAATGGATTTTTGAGAACGGGGGCCGATTTCGAAGCTTGCTTCCGTCGCCCTATGCATTGACCCGATATGGCAGTATCTTCGGGTACAGTGCACCACCCCCTTACAGGGTTAAAAAGAAAGATTCCTACTTTCATTGCTACCTGCTTGCTGGCTAGCCAGCTAGCCAGCCCTGTGGGCCTTGCTGCTGCTGCAGCCAATAAACAAAAGGTGGTGCTGCTGCTGCTTCTGCTGCTTCTGCTTCTGCTTGTGTCTGGCCCCTGTTGGAGCGTCCAGGCACAGGACTTCTGCTGCTGCTGACTAAATGGCCTCCTTAATTGGATCATTTGAGTAGCCAGCACACCTGTGCAGGTAGGGCATGACATGATAGGCAGCTGCCTTGATAGCGGGTGGGTGCTGAATGTTCCTAATTGACAAAATAAGATTAATGCTTATGAAGAAATATAAAATCTCATCCCTTCCCCAATATCGCGCCACACCCCTACCCCTTAATTCCCTGGTTGAACGTGATGGACATATGTCTTTTTTCGACCGTACTAACTATGTAACTATGTAACATAACATGGGGGGGGGGGGGGGTCTCCTGGCTGTTCACACAGGTGTGTCATTGCTGTACATTGACCATGCATTGCTTCTGTGGTATTGCAAAGGCAAAGACAAATGCTTCCAGCCATCCATTGCACTAATGGATTGGTCATCAGCTGGCTGTCTATGTCCCGCATCAATATAGACCAAAGTACAGAGGGTTAGGCTATGCTATTGTGCACCTACCTGATGCATCAGAAGGTGCGAGGCCCTTGCTAAATTCTGTGCACAGACTTTGAGATCTATGCTTTAGACTGTATCTAAACCTGCTCCAACATGGACTGACATTCTGGCCTACTTTCAGCCGATGCGACTTGTCTGTCGCTGAACAGTCGCTTTTTATGTATTCAGCACCTATGTATAATGTTGTAAAAATGCTCTAGAAGCTAAAGTCGCAGAAATGTCACACATATTTGGCCTGCAACTTTCTGTGCGACAAATTCAGACAGGAAAAATCAGTATAAATCCTTAGAAAATTATCCCCCAGTGTCTCCATCTGCTGGCGGTATTGAATAAGCATTGCTGCACTGATGGGGTATGCATTAGACGAAAAAAAAGAAGAAAAAGAAGAATAATACGCCCAGAAAAGAGGCGAAAAGGAGAAAAACGTAAAAAAAACGTGAAAAAAAAGTAAGAGGAAGAGAAGGGAAAAAAAGGTGGAAATGGGTTTAAAAGTGATTTCGGCGGAGAAATATATATATATATATATATATATATATATATATATATATATATATATATGCGCACACACACACATAGATATAAACGTATTCTCCGTTGAGATATTGCAGCCGCTGCTGTGTCCAGGCCCAGGAGCCTTAGCACTGTGCTGTGATGTCACTCAATACCACTGACATCACTAGGTGTAAACAACATCTCTCCTTTGCTGTGTATGTGACTATGGAGCTGTTTGGTGATGTCGTCTATTACGGCCTTCATAGAAGCAACAGGAGATTGTTGCATCCATCTTGAACCCTCAGAACTACAGTGCTATGATGTCACTCACTTCCACAGGCCTTGCAGAGTGTAAACAACAACAACCCAGCTTTGTTGTGTATGTAACCAAAGGGATTTGTGATGTCACCTAGAACCTTCACAGCAGCGACAGCTTTATGAGGAGCATCAGCACTGCTCTGCCTGAGCAGAACCATCACCGCCATAGGTTGTCAAATAACCCGGATTTAACCCACACAGGTAAGTCCAATGGGGTGCAGGCATGTCCTCTATGCTTACAGCTTCCCGTGGGTGTTGGTTTGATACCGTTTGGGGACAGCCAAGGAGGCATCTGCAGGCAACAAAGGTAGGTGTGTGCTTGTGTGTGTGTTTCCTATGCAGATCCTAAGCCCAGTGTCACATGCAAGTAGGAGGAGTAAGAAGGGTTCCTGGCAAATCCGGGTTATGGATTGCATTTAAAAAGGCCCCGTGGGAGTGCAATGGGCCCCTGTCTTGCTGCTTAGCAATAATGGTATGGGTTTAGGTTCTGCTGTGTGTACTGGTGGTTGACTGCCCCCCAGCCCAGAGTGTGCATGGAAAATTGTCTGGCAGCCTCCCTGACAGCAAGCAGTGATAGTGCCCATGAAGGGGACCTTGTTGGGCCCGCCCCTTTCACGGTTATCGCTTCTCGGCCTTTTGGCTAAGATCAAGTGTAGTATCTGTTCTTATCAGTTTAATATCTGATACGTCCCCTATCTGGGGACCATATATTAAATGGATTTTTGAGAACGGGGGCCGATTTCGAAGCTTGCTTCCGTCGCCCTATGCATTGACCCGATATGGCAGTATCTTCGGGTACAGTGCACCACCCCCTTACAGGGTTAAAAAGAAAGATTCCTACTTTCATTGCTACCTGCTTGCTGGCTAGCCAGCTAGCCAGCCCTGTGGGCCTTGCTGCTGCTGCAGCCAATAAACAAAAGGTGGTGCTGCTGCTGCTTCTGCTGCTTCTGCTTCTGCTTGTGTCTGGCCCCTGTTGGAGCGTCCAGGCACAGGACTTCTGCTGCTGCTGACTAAATGGCCTCCTTAATTGGATCATTTGAGTAGCCAGCACACCTGTGCAGGTAGGGCATGACATGATAGGCAGCTGCCTTGATAGCGGGTGGGTGCTGAATGTTCCTAATTGACAAAATAAGATTAATGCTTATGAAGAAATATAAAATCTCATCCCTTCCCCAATATCGCGCCACACCCCTACCCCTTAATTCCCTGGTTGAACGTGATGGACATATGTCTTTTTTCGACCGTACTAACTATGTAACTATGTAACATAACATGGGGGGGGGGGGGTCTCCTGGCTGTTCACACAGGTGTGTCATTGCTGTACATTGACCATGCATTGCTTCTGTGGTATTGCAAAGGCAAAGACAAATGCTTCCAGCCATCCATTGCACTAATGGATTGGTCATCAGCTGGCTGTCTATGTCCCGCATCAATATAGACCAAAGTACAGAGGGTTAGGCTATGCTATTGTGCACCTACCTGATGCATCAGAAGGTGCGAGGCCCTTGCTAAATTCTGTGCACAGACTTTGAGATCTATGCTTTAGACTGTATCTAAACCTGCTCCAACATGGACTGACATTCTGGCCTACTTTCAGCCGATGCGACTTGTCTGTCGCTGAACAGTCGCTTTTTATGTATTCAGCACCTATGTATAATGTTGTAAAAATGCTCTAGAAGCTAAAGTCGCAGAAATGTCACACATATTTGGCCTGCAACTTTCTGTGCGACAAATTCAGACAGGAAAAATCAGTATAAATCCTTAGAAAATTATCCCCCAGTGTCTCCATCTGCTGGCGGTATTGAATAAGCATTGCTGCACTGATGGGGTATGCATTAGACGAAAAAAAAGAAGAAAAAGAAGAATAATACGCCCAGAAAAGAGGCGAAAAGGAGAAAAACGTAAAAAAACGTGAAAAAAAAGTAAGAGGAAGAGAAGGGAAAAAAAGGTGGAAATGGGTTTAAAAGTGATTTCGGCGGAGAAATATATATATATATATATATATATATATATATATATATATATGCGCACACACACACATAGATATAAACGTATTCTCCGTTGAGATATTGCAGCCGCTGCTGTGTCCAGGCCCAGGAGCCTTAGCACTGTGCTGTGATGTCACTCAATACCACTGACATCACTAGGTGTAAACAACATCTCTCCTTTGCTGTGTATGTGACTATGGAGCTGTTTGGTGATGTCGTCTATTACGGCCTTCATAGAAGCAACAGGAGATTGTTGCATCCATCTTGAACCCTCAGAACTACAGTGCTATGATGTCACTCACTTCCACAGGCCTTGCAGAGTGTAAACAACAACAACCCAGCTTTGTTGTGTATGTAACCAAAGGGATTTGTGATGTCACCTAGAACCTTCACAGCAGCGACAGCTTTATGAGGAGCATCAGCACTGCTCTGCCTGAGCAGAACCATCACCGCCATAGGTTGTCAAATAACCCGGATTTAACCCACACAGGTAAGTCCAATGGGGTGCAGGCATGTCCTCTATGCTTACAGCTTCCCGTGGGTGTTGGTTTGATACCGTTTGGGGACAGCCAAGGAGGCATCTGCAGGCAACAAAGGTAGGTGTGTGCTTGTGTGTGTGTTTCCTATGCAGATCCTAAGCCCAGTGTCACATGCAAGTAGGAGGAGTAAGAAGGGTTCCTGGCAAATCCGGGTTATGGATTGCATTTAAAAAGGCCCCGTGGGAGTGCAATGGGCCCCTGTCTTGCTGCTTAGCAATAATGGTATGGGTTTAGGTTTCTGCTGTGTGTACTGGTGGTTGACTGCCCCCCAGCCCAGAGTGTGCATGGAAAATTGTCTGGCAGCCTCCCTGACAGCAAGCAGTGATAGTGCCCATGAAGGGGACCTTGTTGGGCCCGCCCCTTTCACGGTTATCGCTTCTCGGCCTTTTGGCTAAGATCAAGTGTAGTATCTGTTCTTATCAGTTTAATATCTGATACGTCCCCTATCTGGGGACCATATATTAAATGGATTTTTGAGAACGGGGGCCGATTTCGAAGCTTGCTTCCGTCGCCCTATGCATTGACCCGATATGGCAGTATCTTCGGGTACAGTGCACCACCCCCTTACAGGGTTAAAAAGAAAGATTCCTACTTTCATTGCTACCTGCTTGCTGGCTAGCCAGCTAGCCAGCCCTGTGGGCCTTGCTGCTGCTGCAGCCAATAAACAAAAGGTGGTGCTGCTGCTGCTTCTGCTGCTTCTGCTTCTGCTTGTGTCTGGCCCCTGTTGGAGCGTCCAGGCACAGGACTTCTGCTGCTGCTGACTAAATGGCCTCCTTAATTGGATCATTTGAGTAGCCAGCACACCTGTGCAGGTAGGGCATGACATGATAGGCAGCTGCCTTGATAGCGGGTGGGTGCTGAATGTTCCTAATTGACAAAATAAGATTAATGCTTATGAAGAAATATAAAATCTCATCCCTTCCCCAATATCGCGCCACACCCCTACCCCTTAATTCCCTGGTTGAACGTGATGGACATATGTCTTTTTTCGACCGTACTAACTATGTAACTATGTAACATAACATGGGGGGGGGGGGGGTCTCCTGGCTGTTCACACAGGTGTGTCATTGCTGTACATTGACCATGCATTGCTTCTGTGGTATTGCAAAGGCAAAGACAAATGCTTCCAGCCATCCATTGCACTAATGGATTGGTCATCAGCTGGCTGTCTATGTCCCGCATCAATATAGACCAAAGTACAGAGGGTTAGGCTATGCTATTGTGCACCTACCTGATGCATCAGAAGGTGCGAGGCCCTTGCTAAATTCTGTGCACAGACTTTGAGATCTATGCTTTAGACTGTATCTAAACCTGCTCCAACATGGACTGACATTCTGGCCTACTTTCAGCCGATGCGACTTGTCTGTCGCTGAACAGTCGCTTTTTATGTATTCAGCACCTATGTATAATGTTGTAAAAATGCTCTAGAAGCTAAAGTCGCAGAAATGTCACACATATTTGGCCTGCAACTTTCTGTGCGACAAATTCAGACAGGAAAAATCAGTATAAATCCTTAGAAAATTATCCCCCAGTGTCTCCATCTGCTGGCGGTATTGAATAAGCATTGCTGCACTGATGGGGTATGCATTAGACGAAAAAAAAGAAGAAAAAGAAGAATAATACGCCCAGAAAAGAGGCGAAAAGGAGAAAAACGTAAAAAAACGTGAAAAAAAAGTAAGAGGAAGAGAAGGGAAAAAAAGGTGGAAATGGGTTTAAAAGTGATTTCGGCGGAGAAATATATATATATATATATATATATATATATATATATATATATGCGCACACACACACATAGATATAAACGTATTCTCCGTTGAGATATTGCAGCCGCTGCTGTGTCCAGGCCCAGGAGCCTTAGCACTGTGCTGTGATGTCACTCAATACCACTGACATCACTAGGTGTAAACAACATCTCTCCTTTGCTGTGTATGTGACTATGGAGCTGTTTGGTGATGTCGTCTATTACGGCCTTCATAGAAGCAACAGGAGATTGTTGCATCCATCTTGAACCCTCAGAACTACAGTGCTATGATGTCACTCACTTCCACAGGCCTTGCAGAGTGTAAACAACAACAACCCAGCTTTGTTGTGTATGTAACCAAAGGGATTTGTGATGTCACCTAGAACCTTCACAGCAGCGACAGCTTTATGAGGAGCATCAGCACTGCTCTGCCTGAGCAGAACCATCACCGCCATAGGTTGTCAAATAACCCGGATTTAACCCACACAGGTAAGTCCAATGGGGTGCAGGCATGTCCTCTATGCTTACAGCTTCCCGTGGGTGTTGGTTTGATACCGTTTGGGGACAGCCAAGGAGGCATCTGCAGGCAACAAAGGTAGGTGTGTGCTTGTGTGTGTGTTTCCTATGCAGATCCTAAGCCCAGTGTCACATGCAAGTAGGAGGAGTAAGAAGGGTTCCTGGCAAATCCGGGTTATGGATTGCATTTAAAAAGGCCCCGTGGGAGTGCAATGGGCCCCTGTCTTGCTGCTTAGCAATAATGGTATGGGTTTAGGTTCTGCTGTGTGTACTGGTGGTTGACTGCCCCCCAGCCCAGAGTGTGCATGGAAAATTGTCTGGCAGCCTCCCTGACAGCAAGCAGTGATAGTGCCCATGAAGGGGACCTTGTTGGGCCCGCCCCTTTCACGGTTATCGCTTCTCGGCCTTTTGGCTAAGATCAAGTGTAGTATCTGTTCTTATCAGTTTAATATCTGATACGTCCCCTATCTGGGGACCATATATTAAATGGATTTTTGAGAACGGGGGCCGATTTCGAAGCTTGCTTCCGTCGCCCTATGCATTGACCCGATATGGCAGTATCTTCGGGTACAGTGCACCACCCCCTTACAGGGTTAAAAAGAAAGATTCCTACTTTCATTGCTACCTGCTTGCTGGCTAGCCAGCTAGCCAGCCCTGTGGGCCTTGCTGCTGCTGCAGCCAATAAACAAAAGGTGGTGCTTCTGCTGCTTCTGCTTCTGCTTGTGTCTGGCCCCTGTTGGAGCGTCCAGGCACAGGACTTCTGCTGCTGCTGACTAAATGGCCTCCTTAATTGGATCATTTGAGTAGCCAGCACACCTGTGCAGGTAGGGCATGACATGATAGGCAGCTGCCTTGATAGCGGGTGGGTGCTGAATGTTCCTAATTGACAAAAAAAGATTAATGCTTATGAAGAAATATAAAATCTCATCCCTTCCCCAATATCGCGCCACACCCCTACCCCTTAATTCCCTGGTTGAACGTGATGGACATATGTCTTTTTTCGACCGTACTAACTATGTAACTATGTAACATAACATGGGGGGGGGGGGGTCTCCTGGCTGTTCACACAGGTGTGTCATTGCTGTACATTGACCATGCATTGCTTCTGTGGTATTGCAAAGGCAAAGACAAATGCTTCCAGCCATCCATTGCACTAATGGATTGGTCATCAGCTGGCTGTCTATGTCCCGCATCAATATAGACCAAAGTACAGAGGGTTAGGCTATGCTATTGTGCACCTACCTGATGCATCAGAAGGTGCGAGGCCCTTGCTAAATTCTGTGCACAGACTTTGAGATCTATGCTTTAGACTGTATCTAAACCTGCTCCAACATGGACTGACATTCTGGCCTACTTTCAGCCGATGCGACTTGTCTGTCGCTGAACAGTCGCTTTTTATGTATTCAGCACCTATGTATAATGTTGTAAAAATGCTCTAGAAGCTAAAGTCGCAGAAATGTCACACATATTTGGCCTGCAACTTTCTGTGCGACAAATTCAGACAGGAAAAATCAGTATAAATCCTTAGAAAATTATCCCCCAGTGTCTCCATCTGCTGGCGGTATTGAATAAGCATTGCTGCACTGATGGGGTATGCATTAGACGAAAAAAAAGAAGAAAAAGAAGAATAATACGCCCAGAAAAGAGGCGAAAAGGAGAAAAACGTAAAAAAACGTGAAAAAAAAGTAAGAGGAAGAGAAGGGAAAAAAAGGTGGAAATGGGTTTAAAAGTGATTTCGGCGGAGAAATATATATATATATATATATATATATATATATATATATATGCGCACACACACACATAGATATAAACGTATTCTCCGTTGAGATATTGCAGCCGCTGCTGTGTCCAGGCCCAGGAGCCTTAGCACTGTGCTGTGATGTCACTCAATACCACTGACATCACTAGGTGTAAACAACATCTCTCCTTTGCTGTGTATGTGACTATGGAGCTGTTTGGTGATGTCGTCTATTACGGCCTTCATAGAAGCAACAGGAGATTGTTGCATCCATCTTGAACCCTCAGAACTACAGTGCTATGATGTCACTCACTTCCACAGGCCTTGCAGAGTGTAAACAACAACAACCCAGCTTTGTTGTGTATGTAACCAAAGGGATTTGTGATGTCACCTAGAACCTTCACAGCAGCGACAGCTTTATGAGGAGCATCAGCACTGCTCTGCCTGAGCAGAACCATCACCGCCATAGGTTGTCAAATAACCCGGATTTAACCCACACAGGTAAGTCCAATGGGGTGCAGGCATGTCCTCTATGCTTACAGCTTCCCGTGGGTGTTGGTTTGATACCGTTTGGGGACAGCCAAGGAGGCATCTGCAGGCAACAAAGGTAGGTGTGTGCTTGTGTGTGTGTTTCCTATGCAGATCCTAAGCCCAGTGTCACATGCAAGTAGGAGGAGTAAGAAGGGTTCCTGGCAAATCCGGGTTATGGATTGCATTTAAAAAGGCCCCGTGGGAGTGCAATGGGCCCCTGTCTTGCTGCTTAGCAATAATGGTATGGGTTTAGGTTCTGCTGTGTGTACTGGTGGTTGACTGCCCCCCAGCCCAGAGTGTGCATGGAAAATTGTCTGGCAGCCTCCCTGACAGCAAGCAGTGATAGTGCCCATGAAGGGGACCTTGTTGGGCCCGCCCCTTTCACGGTTATCGCTTCTCGGCCTTTTGGCTAAGATCAAGTGTAGTATCTGTTCTTATCAGTTTAATATCTGATACGTCCCCTATCTGGGGACCATATATTAAATGGATTTTTGAGAACGGGGGCCGATTTCGAAGCTTGCTTCCGTCGCCCTATGCATTGACCCGATATGGCAGTATCTTCGGGTACAGTGCACCACCCCCTTACAGGGTTAAAAAGAAAGATTCCTACTTTCATTGCTACCTGCTTGCTGGCTAGCCAGCTAGCCAGCCCTGTGGGCCTTGCTGCTGCTGCAGCCAATAAACAAAAGGTGGTGCTGCTGCTGCTTCTGCTGCTTCTGCTTCTGCTTGTGTCTGGCCCCTGTTGGAGCGTCCAGGCACAGGACTTCTGCTGCTGCTGACTAAATGGCCTCCTTAATTGGATCATTTGAGTAGCCAGCACACCTGTGCAGGTAGGGCATGACATGATAGGCAGCTGCCTTGATAGCGGGTGGGTGCTGAATGTTCCTAATTGACAAAATAAGATTAATGCTTATGAAGAAATATAAAATCTCATCCCTTCCCCAATATCGCGCCACACCCCTACCCCTTAATTCCCTGGTTGAACGTGATGGACATATGTCTTTTTTCGACCGTACTAACTATGTAACTATGTAACATAACATGGGGGGGGGGGGGTCTCCTGGCTGTTCACACAGGTGTGTCATTGCT
This sequence comes from Hyla sarda, assembly GCF_029499605.1. Taxonomy (NCBI): domain Eukaryota; kingdom Metazoa; phylum Chordata; class Amphibia; order Anura; family Hylidae; genus Hyla; species Hyla sarda. Next base: position 64,753 of record NW_026607632.1, read on the forward strand.
GTACATTGACCATGCATTGCTTCTGTGGTATTGCAAAGGCAAAGACAAATGCTTCCAGCCATCCATTGCACTAATGGATTGGTCATCAGCTGGCTGTCTATGTCCCGCATCAATATAGACCAAAGTACAGAGGGTTAGGCTATGCTATTGTGCACCTACCTGATGCATCAGAAGGTGCGAGGCCCTTGCTAAATTCTGTGCACAGACTTTGAGATCTATGCTTTAGACTGTATCTAAACCTGCTCCAACATGGACTGACATTCTGGCCTACTTTCAGCCGATGCGACTTGTCTGTCGCTGAACAGTCGCTTTTTATGTATTCAGCACCTATGTATAATGTTGTAAAAATGCTCTAGAAGCTAAAGTCGCAGAAATGTCACACATATTTGGCCTGCAACTTTCTGTGCGACAAATTCAGACAGGAAAAATCAGTATAAATCCTTAGAAAATTATCCCCCAGTGTCTCCATCTGCTGGCGGTATTGAATAAGCATTGCTGCACTGATGGGGTATGCATTAGACGAAAAAAAAGAAGAAAAAGAAGAATAATACGCCCAGAAAAGAGGCGAAAAGGAGAAAAACGTAAAAAAACGTGAAAAAAAAGTAAGAGGAAGAGAAGGGAAAAAAAGGTGGAAATGGGTTTAAAAGTGATTTCGGCGGAGAAATATATATATATATATATATATATATATATATATATATATATATATATATGCGCACACACACACATAGATATAAACGTATTCTCCGTTGAGATATTGCAGCCGCTGCTGTGTCCAGGCCCAGGAGCCTTAGCACTGTGCTGTGATGTCACTCAATACCACTGACATCACTAGGTGTAAACAACATCTCTCCTTTGCTGTGTATGTGACTATGGAGCTGTTTGGTGATGTCGTCTATTACGGCCTTCATAGAAGCAACAGGAGATTGTTGCATCCATCTTGAACCCTCAGAACTACAGTGCTATGATGTCACTCACTTCCACAGGCCTTGCAGAGTGTAAACAACAACAACCCAGCTTTGTTGTGTATGTAACCAAAGGGATTTGTGATGTCACCTAGAACCTTCACAGCAGCGACAGCTTTATGAGGAGCATCAGCACTGCTCTGCCTGAGCAGAACCATCACCGCCATAGGTTGTCAAATAACCCGGATTTAACCCACACAGGTAAGTCCAATGGGGTGCAGGCATGTCCTCTATGCTTACAGCTTCCCGTGGGTGTTGGTTTGATACCGTTTGGGGACAGCCAAGGAGGCATCTGCAGGCAACAAAGGTAGGTGTGTGCTTGTGTGTGTGTTTCCTATGCAGATCCTAAGCCCAGTGTCACATGCAAGTAGGAGGAGTAAGAAGGGTTCCTGGCAAATCCGGGTTATGGATTGCATTTAAAAAGGCCCCGTGGGAGTGCAATGGGCCCCTGTCTTGCTGCTTAGCAATAATGGTATGGGTTTAGGTTCTGCTGTGTGTACTGGTGGTTGACTGCCCCCCAGCCCAGAGTGTGCATGGAAAATTGTCTGGCAGCCTCCCTGACAGCAAGCAGTGATAGTGCCCATGAAGGGGACCTTGTTGGGCCCGCCCCTTTCACGGTTATCGCTTCTCGGCCTTTTGGCTAAGATCAAGTGTAGTTTCGGCTCACTTGGTCTGGCCAGAGGGTGTCTGGGGTACCCGGCTCCTTGGCCTTGGGGGATCGTCCTTCCTAACGGAGGGACTTCACCCCCTTGCTGCAATTGGGGAGCCGGCCTAGTCCCCGGACAACGGGGAGCGATCCCCTTTCACTGCCCACATTCTGTGGGGGAGTGTCTTTTGTTCCTGTTGGACGTGATTTTCTACAAGATGGCAGAAGAACCGGAGATGCCTGGAACCAGAGAAGAGGAGATGCCCTTTTTCGGGAGGATTAAAAATGGCGTTCGCATCCTGCTGAAGGACTCTGCTAAGAGAGGAAGAGGACTTTCTTTTGTAGTGGAGGACATGCTGTTTGGACTTCTGCACGTATCCAAGGTACAGATTCTGTCTATGCTGGAATTCCCCAAGAGGGGGTGTTATGACATAATCTTTGTCTCTGATGAAGATTGTGATTCATTTTGTAAGAAAGTGGATGCCTCTAAGACTCATGTAATCTGGGAAGGCGTGGAAGTTATTCCCCATTTTCCAGGGAAAGAAAAAATATTGACTGTAAGAATGTATAGTCCATATATCCCTGAGGAGGACATAGTTGTTTTTTTGGACCAGTTTTGTGAAGAGATTGTGCCTTTGGGTAAAGTATTTAACCAGTATGGGGTTTGGACAACAAAATGGAAGTTTAAAGTAAAATTTAGGGAGGAGGCGGGAGGGGGAACAGTGTTTCCTCCTTCCCGTTTCAAGATAGGTTCCATAAATGGGGACCTGTTTTTTGCTGGAATGCAGAATTTCTGCCGTAAGTGCAGACAATATGGACACCTGAAAGATGAATGTACGTATCTATGGTGTTATAAATGCCAGAAGGAAGGACATGGAACAGAGTCGTGTACCCTGAGGGGTAATGTAATTTGTGTAACCAAAGTGGACATTTGTACGCAAATTGTCCAAAGAAGAAAAAGAAGAGAGAAGATGTGGGTTTGCTGCAAGATGAACCAGAAATTAATAAGAAGACTGGGCATTACTCTAAAAACTGCCCAGAAAAATCTGTGGCTATGGAGTTTGAAAGTGAAGTAAAGTTGAAGAGGAAGAAAAAAGAAGAAGAAAGTGGGAGTGAGGCTTCTGAAGGGGAGCCAACAGAGGAATTGAAGAAAAGATTTCTTGGTGAATATTTTGTTGGTTTTTTGGGCGAGGTGCTGGACCAAGCCCCAAAGGAAGAAAGAGAAGTATTTGTGCAAGATTTACTAAAATTTAAAATAAAAGTGAACACTCGACTTGAAACTGCGAGGGAAAAAGTATTGCAGTCCTTAAAGCCTGATGTGGGACGCTTCATGGCGACCTACCAAGTGTCGCCATGGTTGGCAGTTCCAGTTAAAAAAGCTTTGAAGAGTGGAGCTCTTCAATTCGGATTAATTGATTATTTGGGAGTTTTTGCTTGGAGAAAGGGTTTGATTTTGGAATAAGGTTTATTTGAGTTTTTGTTGTTAGTTATGTTGTTTTAATTTGTTTTATTTTGGAAATAAATAAAAAAGTTACCTGATGATGAGCACAAAAATCTAGTTCACATAAGATCTTAGAACTATGATTTAGTTCTGAGGGAAACTTAAAAAAAAAATCTGTTCTTATCAGTTTAATATCTGATACGTCCCCTATCTGGGGACCATATATTAAATGGATTTTTGAGAACGGGGGCCGATTTCGAAGCTTGCTTCCGTCGCCCTATGCATTGACCCGATATGGCAGTATCTTCGGGTACAGTGCACCACCCCCTTACAGGGTTAAAAAGAAAGATTCCTACTTTCATTGCTACCTGCTTGCTGGCTAGCCAGCTAGCCAGCCCTGTGGGCCTTGCTGCTGCTGCAGCCAATAAACAAAAGGTGGTGCTGCTGCTGCTTCTGCTGCTTCTGCTTCTGCTTGTGTCTGGCCCCTGTTGGAGCGTCCAGGCACAGGACTTCTGCTGCTGCTGACTAAATGGCCTCCTTAATTGGATCATTTGAGTAGCCAGCACACCTGTGCAGGTAGGGCATGACATGATAGGCAGCTGCCTTGATAGCGGGTGGGTGCTGAATGTTCCTAATTGACAAAATAAGATTAATGCTTATGAAGAAATATAAAATCTCATCCCTTCCCCAATATCGCGCCACACCCCTACCCCTTAATTCCCTGGTTGAACGTGATGGACATATGTCTTTTTTCGACCGTACTAACTATGTAACTATGTAACATAACATGGGGGGGGGGGGGTCTCCTGGCTGTTCACACAGGTGTGTCATTGCTGTACATTGACCATGCATTGCTTCTGTGGTATTGCAAAGGCAAAGACAAATGCTTCCAGCCATCCATTGCACTAATGGATTGGTCATCAGCTGGCTGTCTATGTCCCGCATCAATATAGACCAAAGTACAGAGGGTTAGGCTATGCTATTGTGCACCTACCTGATGCATCAGAAGGTGCGAGGCCCTTGCTAAATTCTGTGCACAGACTTTGAGATCTATGCTTTAGACTGTATCTAAACCTGCTCCAACATGGACTGACATTCTGGCCTACTTTCAGCCGATGCGACTTGTCTGTCGCTGAACAGTCGCTTTTTATGTATTCAGCACCTATGTATAATGTTGTAAAAATGCTCTAGAAGCTAAAGTCGCAGAAATGTCACACATATTTGGCCTGCAACTTTCTGTGCGACAAATTCAGACAGGAAAAATCAGTATAAATCCTTAGAAAATTATCCCCCAGTGTCTCCATCTGCTGGCGGTATTGAATAAGCATTGCTGCACTGATGGGGTATGCATTAGACGAAAAAAAAGAAGAAAAAGAAGAATAATACGCCCAGAAAAGAGGCGAAAAGGAGAAAAACGTAAAAAAACGTGAAAAAAAAGTAAGAGGAAGAGAAGGGAAAAAAAGGTGGAAATGGGTTTAAAAGTGATTTCGGCGGAGAAATATATATATATATATATATATATATATATATATATATATATATATATATATGCGCACACACACACATAGATATAAACGTATTCTCCGTTGAGATATTGCAGCCGCTGCTGTGTCCAGGCCCAGGAGCCTTAGCACTGTGCTGTGATGTCACTCAATACCACTGACATCACTAGGTGTAAACAACATCTCTCCTTTGCTGTGTATGTGACTATGGAGCTGTTTGGTGATGTCGTCTATTACGGCCTTCATAGAAGCAACAGGAGATTGTTGCATCCATCTTGAACCCTCAGAACTACAGTGCTATGATGTCACTCACTTCCACAGGCCTTGCAGAGTGTAAACAACAACAACCCAGCTTTGTTGTGTATGTAACCAAAGGGATTTGTGATGTCACCTAGAACCTTCACAGCAGCGACAGCTTTATGAGGAGCATCAGCACTGCTCTGCCTGAGCAGAACCATCACCGCCATAGGTTGTCAAATAACCCGGATTTAACCCACACAGGTAAGTCCAATGGGGTGCAGGCATGTCCTCTATGCTTACAGCTTCCCGTGGGTGTTGGTTTGATACCGTTTGGGGACAGCCAAGGAGGCATCTGCAGGCAACAAAGGTAGGTGTGTGCTTGTGTGTGTGTTTCCTATGCAGATCCTAAGCCCAGTGTCACATGCAAGTAGGAGGAGTAAGAAGGGTTCCTGGCAAATCCGGGTTATGGATTGCATTTAAAAAGGCCCCGTGGGAGTGCAATGGGCCCCTGTCTTGCTGCTTAGCAATAATGGTATGGGTTTAGGTTCTGCTGTGTGTACTGGTGGTTGACTGCCCCCCAGCCCAGAGTGTGCATGGAAAATTGTCTGGCAGCCTCCCTGACAGCAAGCAGTGATAGTGCCCATGAAGGGGACCTTGTTGGGCCCGCCCCTTTCACGGTTATCGCTTCTCGGCCTTTTGGCTAAGATCAAGTGTAGTATCTGTTCTTATCAGTTTAATATCTGATACGTCCCCTATCTGGGGACCATATATTAAATGGATTTTTGAGAACGGGGGCCGATTTCGAAGCTTGCTTCCGTCGCCCTATGCATTGACCCGATATGGCAGTATCTTCGGGTACAGTGCACCACCCCCTTACAGGGTTAAAAAGAAAGATTCCTACTTTCATTGCTACCTGCTTGCTGGCTAGCCAGCTAGCCAGCCCTGTGGGCCTTGCTGCTGCTGCAGCCAATAAACAAAAGGTGGTGCTGCTGCTGCTTCTGCTGCTTCTGCTTCTGCTTGTGTCTGGCCCCTGTTGGAGCGTCCAGGCACAGGACTTCTGCTGCTGCTGACTAAATGGCCTCCTTAATTGGATCATTTGAGTAGCCAGCACACCTGTGCAGGTAGGGCATGACATGATAGGCAGCTGCCTTGATAGCGGGTGGGTGCTGAATGTTCCTAATTGACAAAATAAGATTAATGCTTATGAAGAAATATAAAATCTCATCCCTTCCCCAATATCGCGCCACACCCCTACCCCTTAATTCCCTGGTTGAACGTGATGGACATATGTCTTTTTTCGACCGTACTAACTATGTAACTATGTAACATAACATGGGGGGGGGGGGGGTCTCCTGGCTGTTCACACAGGTGTGTCATTGCTGTACATTGACCATGCATTGCTTCTGTGGTATTGCAAAGGCAAAGACAAATGCTTCCAGCCATCCATTGCACTAATGGATTGGTCATCAGCTGGCTGTCTATGTCCCGCATCAATATAGACCAAAGTACAGAGGGTTAGGCTATGCTATTGTGCACCTACCTGATGCATCAGAAGGTGCGAGGCCCTTGCTAAATTCTGTGCACAGACTTTGAGATCTATGCTTTAGACTGTATCTAAACCTGCTCCAACATGGACTGACATTCTGGCCTACTTTCAGCCGATGCGACTTGTCTGTCGCTGAACAGTCGCTTTTTATGTATTCAGCACCTATGTATAATGTTGTAAAAATGCTCTAGAAGCTAAAGTCGCAGAAATGTCACACATATTTGGCCTGCAACTTTCTGTGCGACAAATTCAGACAGGAAAAATCAGTATAAATCCTTAGAAAATTATCCCCCAGTGTCTCCATCTGCTGGCGGTATTGAATAAGCATTGCTGCACTGATGGGGTATGCATTAGACGAAAAAAAAGAAGAAAAAGAAGAATAATACGCCCAGAAAAGAGGCGAAAAGGAGAAAAACGTAAAAAAACGTGAAAAAAAAGTAAGAGGAAGAGAAGGGAAAAAAAGGTGGAAATGGGTTTAAAAGTGATTTCGGCGGAGAAATATATATATATATATATATATATATATATATATATATATATATGCGCACACACACACATAGATATAAACGTATTCTCCGTTGAGATATTGCAGCCGCTGCTGTGTCCAGGCCCAGGAGCCTTAGCACTGTGCTGTGATGTCACTCAATACCACTGACATCACTAGGTGTAAACAACATCTCTCCTTTGCTGTGTATGTGACTATGGAGCTGTTTGGTGATGTCGTCTATTACGGCCTTCATAGAAGCAACAGGAGATTGTTGCATCCATCTTGAACCCTCAGAACTACAGTGCTATGATGTCACTCACTTCCACAGGCCTTGCAGAGTGTAAACAACAACAACCCAGCTTTGTTGTGTATGTAACCAAAGGGATTTGTGATGTCACCTAGAACCTTCACAGCAGCGACAGCTTTATGAGGAGCATCAGCACTGCTCTGCCTGAGCAGAACCATCACCGCCATAGGTTGTCAAATAACCCGGATTTAACCCACACAGGTAAGTCCAATGGGGTGCAGGCATGTCCTCTATGCTTACAGCTTCCCGTGGGTGTTGGTTTGATACCGTTTGGGGACAGCCAAGGAGGCATCTGCAGGCAACAAAGGTAGGTGTGTGCTTGTGTGTGTGTTTCCTATGCAGATCCTAAGCCCAGTGTCACATGCAAGTAGGAGGAGTAAGAAGGGTTCCTGGCAAATCCGGGTTATGGATTGCATTTAAAAAGGCCCCGTGGGAGTGCAATGGGCCCCTGTCTTGCTGCTTAGCAATAATGGTATGGGTTTAGGTTCTGCTGTGTGTACTGGTGGTTGACTGCCCCCCAGCCCAGAGTGTGCATGGAAAATTGTCTGGCAGCCTCCCTGACAGCAAGCAGTGATAGTGCCCATGAAGGGGACCTTGTTGGGCCCGCCCCTTTCACGGTTATCGCTTCTCGGCCTTTTGGCTAAGATCAAGTGTAGTATCTGTTCTTATCAGTTTAATATCTGATACGTCCCCTATCTGGGGACCATATATTAAATGGATTTTTGAGAACGGGGGCCGATTTCGAAGCTTGCTTCCGTCGCCCTATGCATTGACCCGATATGGCAGTATCTTCGGGTACAGTGCACCACCCCCTTACAGGGTTAAAAAGAAAGATTCCTACTTTCATTGCTACCTGCTTGCTGGCTAGCCAGCTAGCCAGCCCTGTGGGCCTTGCTGCTGCTGCAGCCAATAAACAAAAGGTGGTGCTGCTGCTGCTTCTGCTGCTTCTGCTTCTGCTTGTGTCTGGCCCCTGTTGGAGCGTCCAGGCACAGGACTTCTGCTGCTGCTGACTAAATGGCCTCCTTAATTGGATCATTTGAGTAGCCAGCACACCTGTGCAGGTAGGGCATGACATGATAGGCAGCTGCCTTGATAGCGGGTGGGTGCTGAATGTTCCTAATTGACAAAATAAGATTAATGCTTATGAAGAAATATAAAATCTCATCCCTTCCCCAATATCGCGCCACACCCCTACCCCTTAATTCCCTGGTTGAACGTGATGGACATATGTCTTTTTTCGACCGTACTAACTATGTAACTATGTAACATAACATGGGGGGGGGGGGGTCTCCTGGCTGTTCACACAGGTGTGTCATTGCTGTACATTGACCATGCATTGCTTCTGTGGTATTGCAAAGGCAAAGACAAATGCTTCCAGCCATCCATTGCACTAATGGATTGGTCATCAGCTGGCTGTCTATGTCCCGCATCAATATAGACCAAAGTACAGAGGGTTAGGCTATGCTATTGTGCACCTACCTGATGCATCAGAAGGTGCGAGGCCCTTGCTAAATTCTGTGCACAGACTTTGAGATCTATGCTTTAGACTGTATCTAAACCTGCTCCAACATGGACTGACATTCTGGCCTACTTTCAGCCGATGCGACTTGTCTGTCGCTGAACAGTCGCTTTTTATGTATTCAGCACCTATGTATAATGTTGTAAAAATGCTCTAGAAGCTAAAGTCGCAGAAATGTCACACATATTTGGCCTGCAACTTTCTGTGCGACAAATTCAGACAGGAAAAATCAGTATAAATCCTTAGAAAATTATCCCCCAGTGTCTCCATCTGCTGGCGGTATTGAATAAGCATTGCTGCACTGATGGGGTATGCATTAGACGAAAAAAAAGAAGAAAAAGAAGAATAATACGCCCAGAAAAGAGGCGAAAAGGAGAAAAACGTAAAAAAACGTGAAAAAAAAGTAAGAGGAAGAGAAGGGAAAAAAAGGTGGAAATGGGTTTAAAAGTGATTTCGGCGGAGAAATATATATATATATATATATATATATATATATATATATATATATATATGCGCACACACACACATAGATATAAACGTATTCTCCGTTGAGATATTGCAGCCGCTGCTGTGTCCAGGCCCAGGAGCCTTAGCACTGTGCTGTGATGTCACTCAATACCACTGACATCACTAGGTGTAAACAACATCTCTCCTTTGCTGTGTATGTGACTATGGAGCTGTTTGGTGATGTCGTCTATTACGGCCTTCATAGAAGCAACAGGAGATTGTTGCATCCATCTTGAACCCTCAGAACTACAGTGCTATGATGTCACTCACTTCCACAGGCCTTGCAGAGTGTAAACAACAACAACCCAGCTTTGTTGTGTATGTAACCAAAGGGATTTGTGATGTCACCTAGAACCTTCACAGCAGCGACAGCTTTATGAGGAGCATCAGCACTGCTCTGCCTGAGCAGAACCATCACCGCCATAGGTTGTCAAATAACCCGGATTTAACCCACACAGGTAAGTCCAATGGGGTGCAGGCATGTCCTCTATGCTTACAGCTTCCCGTGGGTGTTGGTTTGATACCGTTTGGGGACAGCCAAGGAGGCATCTGCAGGCAACAAAGGTAGGTGTGTGCTTGTGTGTGTGTTTCCTATGCAGATCCTAAGCCCAGTGTCACATGCAAGTAGGAGGAGTAAGAAGGGTTCCTGGCAAATCCGGGTTATGGATTGCATTTAAAAAGGCCCCGTGGGAGTGCAATGGGCCCCTGTCTTGCTGCTTAGCAATAATGGTATGGGTTTAGGTTCTGCTGTGTGTACTGGTGGTTACTGCCCCCCAGCCCAGAGTGTGCATGGAAAATTGTCTGGCAGCCTCCCTGACAGCAAGCAGTGATAGTGCCCATGAAGGGGACCTTGTTGGGCCCGCCCCTTTCACGGTTATCGCTTCTCGGCCTTTTGGCTAAGATCAAGTGTAGTATCTGTTCTTATCAGTTTAATATCTGATACGTCCCCTATCTGGGGACCATATATTAAATGGATTTTTGAGAACGGGGGCCGATTTCGAAGCTTGCTTCCGTCGCCCTATGCATTGACCCGATATGGCAGTATCTTCGGGTACAGTGCACCACCCCCTTACAGGGTTAAAAAGAAAGATTCCTACTTTCATTGCTACCTGCTTGCTGGCTAGCCAGCTAGCCAGCCCTGTGGGCCTTGCTGCTGCTGCAGCCAATAAACAAAAGGTGGTGCTGCTGCTGCTTCTGCTGCTTCTGCTTCTGCTTGTGTCTGGCCCCTGTTGGAGCGTCCAGGCACAGGACTTCTGCTGCTGCTGACTAAATGGCCTCCTTAATTGGATCATTTGAGTAGCCAGCACACCTGTGCAGGTAGGGCATGACATGATAGGCAGCTGCCTTGATAGCGGGTGGGTGCTGAATGTTCCTAATTGACAAAATAAGATTAATGCTTATGAAGAAATATAAAATCTCATCCCTTCCCCAATATCGCGCCACACCCCTACCCCTTAATTCCCTGGTTGAACGTGATGGACATATGTCTTTTTTCGACCGTACTAACTATGTAACTATGTAACATAACATGGGGGGGGGGGGGGGGTCTCCTGGCTGTTCACACAGGTGTGTCATTGCTGTACATTGACCATGCATTGCTTCTGTGGTATTGCAAAGGCAAAGACAAATGCTTCCAGCCATCCATTGCACTAATGGATTGGTCATCAGCTGGCTGTCTATGTCCCGCATCAATATAGACCAAAGTACAGAGGGTTAGGCTATGCTATTGTGCACCTACCTGATGCATCAGAAGGTGCGAGGCCCTTGCTAAATTCTGTGCACAGACTTTGAGATCTATGCTTTAGACTGTATCTAAACCTGCTCCAACATGGACTGACATTCTGGCCTACTTTCAGCCGATGCGACTTGTCTGTCGCTGAACAGTCGCTTTTTATGTATTCAGCACCTATGTATAATGTTGTAAAAATGCTCTAGAAGCTAAAGTCGCAGAAATGTCACACATATTTGGCCTGCAACTTTCTGTGCGACAAATTCAGACAGGAAAAATCAGTATAAATCCTTAGAAAATTATCCCCCAGTGTCTCCATCTGCTGGCGGTATTGAATAAGCATTGCTGCACTGATGGGGTATGCATTAGACGAAAAAAAAGAAGAAAAAGAAGAATAATACGCCCAGAAAAGAGGCGAAAAGGAGAAAAACGTAAAAAAACGTGAAAAAAAAGTAAGAGGAAGAGAAGGGAAAAAAAGGTGGAAATGGGTTTAAAAGTGATTTCGGCGGAGAAATATATATATATATATATATATATATATATATATATATATATATATATATGCGCACACACACACATAGATATAAACGTATTCTCCGTTGAGATATTGCAGCCGCTGCTGTGTCCAGGCCCAGGAGCCTTAGCACTGTGCTGTGATGTCACTCAATACCACTGACATCACTAGGTGTAAACAACATCTCTCCTTTGCTGTGTATGTGACTATGGAGCTGTTTGGTGATGTCGTCTATTACGGCCTTCATAGAAGCAACAGGAGATTGTTGCATCCATCTTGAACCCTCAGAACTACAGTGCTATGATGTCACTCACTTCCACAGGCCTTGCAGAGTGTAAACAACAACAACCCAGCTTTGTTGTGTATGTAACCAAAGGGATTTGTGATGTCACCTAGAACCTTCACAGCAGCGACAGCTTTATGAGGAGCATCAGCACTGCTCTGCCTGAGCAGAACCATCACCGCCATAGGTTGTCAAATAACCCGGATTTAACCCACACAGGTAAGTCCAATGGGGTGCAGGCATGTCCTCTATGCTTACAGCTTCCCGTGGGTGTTGGTTTGATACCGTTTGGGGACAGCCAAGGAGGCAGCTGCAGGCAACAAAGGTAGGTGTGTGCTTGTGTGTGTGTTTCCTATGCAGATCCTAAGCCCAGTGTCACATGCAAGTAGGAGGAGTAAGAAGGGTTCCTGGCAAATCCGGGTTATGGATTGCATTTAAAAAGGCCCCGTGGGAGTGCAATGGGCCCCTGTCTTGCTGCTTAGCAATAATGGTATGGGTTTAGGTTCTGCTGTGTGTACTGGTGGTTGACTGCCCCCCAGCCCAGAGTGTGCATGGAAAATTGTCTGGCAGCCTCCCTGACAGCAAGCAGTGATAGTGCCCATGAAGGGGACCTTGTTGGGCCCGCCCCTTTCACGGTTATCGCTTCTCGGCCTTTTGGCTAAGATCAAGTGTAGTATCTGTTCTTATCAGTTTAATATCTGATACGTCCCCTATCTGGGGACCATATATTAAATGGATTTTTGAGAACGGGGGCCGATTTCGAAGCTTGCTTCCGTCGCCCTATGCATTGACCCGATATGGCAGTATCTTCGGGTACAGTGCACCACCCCCTTACAGGGTTAAAAAGAAAGATTCCTACTTTCATTGCTACCTGCTTGCTGGCTAGCCAGCTAGCCAGCCCTGTGGGCCTTGCTGCTGCTGCAGCCAATAAACAAAAGGTGGTGCTGCTGCTGCTTCTGCTGCTTCTGCTTCTGCTTGTGTCTGGCCCCTGTTGGAGCGTCCAGGCACAGGACTTCTGCTGCTGCTGACTAAATGGCCTCCTTAATTGGATCATTTGAGTAGCCAGCACACCTGTGCAGGTAGGGCATGACATGATAGGCAGCTGCCTTGATAGCGGGTGGGTGCTGAATGTTCCTAATTGACAAAATAAGATTAATGCTTATGAAGAAATATAAAATCTCATCCCTTCCCCAATATCGCGCCACACCCCTACCCCTTAATTCCCTGGTTGAACGTGATGGACATATGTCTTTTTTCGACCGTACTAACTATGTAACTATGTAACATAACATGGGGGGGGGGGGGGTCTCCTGGCTGTTCACACAGGTGTGTCATTGCTGTACATTGACCATGCATTGCTTCTGTGGTATTGCAAAGGCAAAGACAAATGCTTCCAGCCATCCATTGCACTAATGGATTGGTCATCAGCTGGCTGTCTATGTCCCGCATCAATATAGACCAAAGTACAGAGGGTTAGGCTATGCTATTGTGCACCTACCTGATGCATCAGAAGGTGCGAGGCCCTTGCTAAATTCTGTGCACAGACTTTGAGATCTATGCTTTAGACTGTATCTAAACCTGCTCCAACATGGACTGACATTCTGGCCTACTTTCAGCCGATGCGACTTGTCTGTCGCTGAACAGTCGCTTTTTATGTATTCAGCACCTATGTATAATGTTGTAAAAATGCTCTAGAAGCTAAAGTCGCAGAAATGTCACACATATTTGGCCTGCAACTTTCTGTGCGACAAATTCAGACAGGAAAAATCAGTATAAATCCTTAGAAAATTATCCCCCAGTGTCTCCATCTGCTGGCGGTATTGAATAAGCATTGCTGCACTGATGGGGTATGCATTAGACGAAAAAAAAGAAGAAAAAGAAGAATAATACGCCCAGAAAAGAGGCGAAAAGGAGAAAAACGTAAAAAAACGTGAAAAAAAAGTAAGAGGAAGAGAAGGGAAAAAAAGGTGGAAATGGGTTTAAAAGTGATTTCGGCGGAGAAATATATATATATATATATATATATATATATATATATATATATGCGCACACACACACATAGATATAAACGTATTCTCCGTTGAGATATTGCAGCCGCTGCTGTGTCCAGGCCCAGGAGCCTTAGCACTGTGCTGTGATGTCACTCAATACCACTGACATCACTAGGTGTAAACAACATCTCTCCTTTGCTGTGTATGTGACTATGGAGCTGTTTGGTGATGTCGTCTATTACGGCCTTCATAGAAGCAACAGGAGATTGTTGCATCCATCTTGAACCCTCAGAACTACAGTGCTATGATGTCACTCACTTCCACAGGCCTTGCAGAGTGTAAACAACAACAACCCAGCTTTGTTGTGTATGTAACCAAAGGGATTTGTGATGTCACCTAGAACCTTCACAGCAGCGACAGCTTTATGAGGAGCATCAGCACTGCTCTGCCTGAGCAGAACCATCACCGCCATAGGTTGTCAAATAACCCGGATTTAACCCACACAGGTAAGTCCAATGGGGTGCAGGCATGTCCTCTATGCTTACAGCTTCCCGTGGGTGTTGGTTTGATACCGTTTGGGGACAGCCAAGGAGGCATCTGCAGGCAACAAAGGTAGGTGTGTGCTTGTGTGTGTGTTTCCTATGCAGATCCTAAGCCCAGTGTCACATGCAAGTAGGAGGAGTAAGAAGGGTTCCTGGCAAATCCGGGTTATGGATTGCATTTAAAAAGGCCCCGTGGGAGTGCAATGGGCCCCTGTCTTGCTGCTTAGCAATAATGGTATGGGTTTAGGTTCTGCTGTGTGTACTGGTGGTTGACTGCCCCCCAGCCCAGAGTGTGCATGGAAAATTGTCTGGCAGCCTCCCTGACAGCAAGCAGTGATAGTGCCCATGAAGGGGACCTTGTTGGGCCCGCCCCTTTCACGGTTATCGCTTCTCGGCCTTTTGGCTAAGATCAAGTGTAGTATCTGTTCTTATCAGTTTAATATCTGATACGTCCCCTATCTGGGGACCATATATTAAATGGATTTTTGAGAACGGGGGCCGATTTCGAAGCTTGCTTCCGTCGCCCTATGCATTGACCCGATATGGCAGTATCTTCGGGTACAGTGCACCACCCCCTTACAGGGTTAAAAAGAAAGATTCCTACTTTCATTGCTACCTGCTTGCTGGCTAGCCAGCTAGCCAGCCCTGTGGGCCTTGCTGCTGCTGCAGCCAATAAACAAAAGGTGGTGCTGCTGCTGCTTCTGCTGCTTCTGCTTCTGCTTGTGTCTGGCCCCTGTTGGAGCGTCCAGGCACAGGACTTCTGCTGCTGCTGACTAAATGGCCTCCTTAATTGGATCATTTGAGTAGCCAGCACACCTGTGCAGGTAGGGCATGACATGATAGGCAGCTGCCTTGATAGCGGGTGGGTGCTGAATGTTCCTAATTGACAAAATAAGATTAATGCTTATGAAGAAATATAAAATCTCATCCCTTCCCCAATATCGCGCCACACCCCTACCCCTTAATTCCCTGGTTGAACGTGATGGACATATGTCTTTTTTCGACCGTACTAACTATGTAACTATGTAACATAACATGGGGGGGGGGGGGTCTCCTGGCTGTTCACACAGGTGTGTCATTGCTGTACATTGACCATGCATTGCTTCTGTGGTATTGCAAAGGCAAAGACAAATGCTTCCAGCCATCCATTGCACTAATGGATTGGTCATCAGCTGGCTGTCTATGTCCCGCATCAATATAGACCAAAGTACAGAGGGTTAGGCTATGCTATTGTGCACCTACCTGATGCATCAGAAGGTGCGAGGCCCTTGCTAAATTCTGTGCACAGACTTTGAGATCTATGCTTTAGACTGTATCTAAACCTGCTCCAACATGGACTGACATTCTGGCCTACTTTCAGCCGATGCGACTTGTCTGTCGCTGAACAGTCGCTTTTTATGTATTCAGCACCTATGTATAATGTTGTAAAAATGCTCTAGAAGCTAAAGTCGCAGAAATGTCACACATATTTGGCCTGCAACTTTCTGTGCGACAAATTCAGACAGGAAAAATCAGTATAAATCCTTAGAAAATTATCCCCCAGTGTCTCCATCTGCTGGCGGTATTGAATAAGCATTGCTGCACTGATGGGGTATGCATTAGACGAAAAAAAAGAAGAAAAAGAAGAATAATACGCCCAGAAAAGAGGCGAAAAGGAGAAAAACGTAAAAAAACGTGAAAAAAAAGTAAGAGGAAGAGAAGGGAAAAAAAGGTGGAAATGGGTTTAAAAGTGATTTCGGCGGAGAATATATATATATATATATATATATATATATATATATATATATATGCGCACACACACACATAGATATAAACGTATTCTCCGTTGAGATATTGCAGCCGCTGCTGTGTCCAGGCCCAGGAGCCTTAGCACTGTGCTGTGATGTCACTCAATACCACTGACATCACTAGGTGTAAACAACATCTCTCCTTTGCTGTGTATGTGACTATGGAGCTGTTTGGTGATGTCGTCTATTACGGCCTTCATAGAAGCAACAGGAGATTGTTGCATCCATCTTGAACCCTCAGAACTACAGTGCTATGATGTCACTCACTTCCACAGGCCTTGCAGAGTGTAAACAACAACAACCCAGCTTTGTTGTGTATGTAACCAAAGGGATTTGTGATGTCACCTAGAACCTTCACAGCAGCGACAGCTTTATGAGGAGCATCAGCACTGCTCTGCCTGAGCAGAACCATCACCGCCATAGGTTGTCAAATAACCCGGATTTAACCCACACAGGTAAGTCCAATGGGGTGCAGGCATGTCCTCTATGCTTACAGCTTCCCGTGGGTGTTGGTTTGATACCGTTTGGGGACAGCCAAGGAGGCATCTGCAGGCAACAAAGGTAGGTGTGTGCTTGTGTGTGTGTTTCCTATGCAGATCCTAAGCCCAGTGTCACATGCAAGTAGGAGGAGTAAGAAGGGTTCCTGGCAAATCCGGGTTATGGATTGCATTTAAAAAGGCCCCGTGGGAGTGCAATGGGCCCCTGTCTTGCTGCTTAGCAATAATGGTATGGGTTTAGGTTCTGCTGTGTGTACTGGTGGTTGACTGCCCCCCAGCCCAGAGTGTGCATGGAAAATTGTCTGGCAGCCTCCCTGACAGCAAGCAGTGATAGTGCCCATGAAGGGGACCTTGTTGGGCCCGCCCCTTTCACGGTTATCGCTTCTCGGCCTTTTGGCTAAGATCAAGTGTAGTATCTGTTCTTATCAGTTTAATATCTGATACGTCCCCTATCTGGGGACCATATATTAAATGGATTTTTGAGAACGGGGGCCGATTTCGAAGCTTGCTTCCGTCGCCCTATGCATTGACCCGATATGGCAGTATCTTCGGGTACAGTGCACCACCCCCTTACAGGGTTAAAAAGAAAGATTCCTACTTTCATTGCTACCTGCTTGCTGGCTAGCCAGCTAGCCAGCCCTGTGGGCCTTGCTGCTGCTGCAGCCAATAAACAAAAGGTGGTGCTGCTGCTGCTTCTGCTGCTTCTGCTTCTGCTTGTGTCTGGCCCCTGTTGGAGCGTCCAGGCACAGGACTTCTGCTGCTGCTGACTAAATGGCCTCCTTAATTGGATCATTTGAGTAGCCAGCACACCTGTGCAGGTAGGGCATGACATGATAGGCAGCTGCCTTGATAGCGGGTGGGTGCTGAATGTTCCTAATTGACAAAATAAGATTAATGCTTATGAAGAAATATAAAATCTCATCCCTTCCCCAATATCGCGCCACACCCCTACCCCTTAATTCCCTGGTTGAACGTGATGGACATATGTCTTTTTTCGACCGTACTAACTATGTAACTATGTAACATAACATGGGGGGGGGGGGGGTCTCCTGGCTGTTCACACAGGTGTGTCATTGCTGTACATTGACCATGAATTGCTTCTGTGGTATTGCAAAGGCAAAGACAAATGCTTCCAGCCATCCATTGCACTAATGGATTGGTCATCAGCTGGCTGTCTATGTCCCGCATCAATATAGACCAAAGTACAGAGGGTTAGGCTATGCTATTGTGCACCTACCTGATGCATCAGAAGGTGCGAGGCCCTTGCTAAATTCTGTGCACAGACTTTGAGATCTATGCTTTAGACTGTATCTAAACCTGCTCCAACATGGACTGACATTCTGGCCTACTTTCAGCCGATGCGACTTGTCTGTCGCTGAACAGTCGCTTTTTATGTATTCAGCACCTATGTATAATGTTGTAAAAATGCTCTAGAAGCTAAAGTCGCAGAAATGTCACACATATTTGGCCTGCAACTTTCTGTGCGACAAATTCAGACAGGAAAAATCAGTATAAATCCTTAGAAAATTATCCCCCAGTGTCTCCATCTGCTGGCGGTATTGAATAAGCATTGCTGCACTGATGGGGTATGCATTAGACGAAAAAAAAGAAGAAAAAGAAGAATAATACGCCCAGAAAAGAGGCGAAAAGGAGAAAAACGTAAAAAAACGTGAAAAAAAAGTAAGAGGAAGAGAAGGGAAAAAAAGGTGGAAATGGGTTTAAAAGTGATTTCGGCGGAGAAATATATATATATATATATATATATATATATATATATATATATATATGCGCACACACACACATAGATATAAACGTATTCTCCGTTGAGATATTGCAGCCGCTGCTGTGTCCAGGCCCAGGAGCCTTAGCACTGTGCTGTGATGTCACTCAATACCACTGACATCACTAGGTGTAAACAACATCTCTCCTTTGCTGTGTATGTGACTATGGAGCTGTTTGGTGATGTCGTCTATTACGGCCTTCATAGAAGCAACAGGAGATTGTTGCATCCATCTTGAACCCTCAGAACTACAGTGCTATGATGTCACTCACTTCCACAGGCCTTGCAGAGTGTAAACAACAACAACCCAGCTTTGTTGTGTATGTAACCAAAGGGATTTGTGATGTCACCTAGAACCTTCACAGCAGCGACAGCTTTATGAGGAGCATCAGCACTGCTCTGCCTGAGCAGAACCATCACCGCCATAGGTTGTCAAATAACCCGGATTTAACCCACACAGGTAAGTCCAATGGGGTGCAGGCATGTCCTCTATGCTTACAGCTTCCCGTGGGTGTTGGTTTGATACCGTTTGGGGACAGCCAAGGAGGCATCTGCAGGCAACAAAGGTAGGTGTGTGCTTGTGTGTGTGTTTCCTATGCAGATCCTAAGCCCAGTGTCACATGCAAGTAGGAGGAGTAAGAAGGGTTCCTGGCAAATCCGGGTTATGGATTGCATTTAAAAAGGCCCCGTGGGAGTGCAATGGGCCCCTGTCTTGCTGCTTAGCAATAATGGTATGGGTTTAGGTTCTGCTGTGTGTACTGGTGGTTGACTGCCCCCCAGCCCAGAGTGTGCATGGAAAATTGTCTGGCAGCCTCCCTGACAGCAAGCAGTGATAGTGCCCATGAAGGGGACCTTGTTGGGCCCGCCCCTTTCACGGTTATCGCTTCTCGGCCTTTTGGCTAAGATCAAGTGTAGTATCTGTTCTTATCAGTTTAATATCTGATACGTCCCCTATCTGGGGACCATATATTAAATGGATTTTTGAGAACGGGGGCCGATTTCGAAGCTTGCTTCCGTCGCCCTATGCATTGACCCGATATGGCAGTATCTTCGGGTACAGTGCACCACCCCCTTACAGGGTTAAAAAGAAAGATTCCTACTTTCATTGCTACCTGCTTGCTGGCTAGCCAGCTAGCCAGCCCTGTGGGCCTTGCTGCTGCTGCAGCCAATAAACAAAAGGTGGTGCTGCTGCTGCTTCTGCTGCTTCTGCTTCTGCTTGTGTCTGGCCCCTGTTGGAGCGTCCAGGCACAGGACTTCTGCTGCTGCTGACTAAATGGCCTCCTTAATTGGATCATTTGAGTAGCCAGCACACCTGTGCAGGTAGGGCATGACATGATAGGCAGCTGCCTTGATAGCGGGTGGGTGCTGAATGTTCCTAATTGACAAAATAAGATTAATGCTTATGAAGAAATATAAAATCTCATCCCTTCCCCAATATCGCGCCACACCCCTACCCCTTAATTCCCTGGTTGAACGTGATGGACATATGTCTTTTTTCGACCGTACTAACTATGTAACTATGTAACATAACATGGGGGGGGGGGGGTCTCCTGGCTGTTCACACAGGTGTGTCATTGCTGTACATTGACCATGCATTGCTTCTGTGGTATTGCAAAGGCAAAGACAAATGCTTCCAGCCATCCATTGCACTAATGGATTGGTCATCAGCTGGCTGTCTATGTCCCGCATCAATATAGACCAAAGTACAGAGGGTTAGGCTATGCTATTGTGCACCTACCTGATGCATCAGAAGGTGCGAGGCCCTTGCTAAATTCTGTGCACAGACTTTGAGATCTATGCTTTAGACTGTATCTAAACCTGCTCCAACATGGACTGACATTCTGGCCTACTTTCAGCCGATGCGACTTGTCTGTCGCTGAACAGTCGCTTTTTATGTATTCAGCACCTATGTATAATGTTGTAAAAATGCTC
The DNA here is from genome assembly GCF_029499605.1 of Hyla sarda. NCBI lineage: Eukaryota > Metazoa > Chordata > Amphibia > Anura > Hylidae > Hyla > Hyla sarda. The sequence goes on from NW_026607632.1 coordinate 84,968, forward strand.
TAGAAGCTAAAGTCGCAGAAATGTCACACATATTTGGCCTGCAACTTTCTGTGCGACAAATTCAGACAGGAAAAATCAGTATAAATCCTTAGAAAATTATCCCCCAGTGTCTCCATCTGCTGGCGGTATTGAATAAGCATTGCTGCACTGATGGGGTATGCATTAGACGAAAAAAAAGAAGAAAAAGAAGAATAATACGCCCAGAAAAGAGGCGAAAAGGAGAAAAACGTAAAAAAACGTGAAAAAAAAGTAAGAGGAAGAGAAGGGAAAAAAAGGTGGAAATGGGTTTAAAAGTGATTTCGGCGGAGAAATATATATATATATATATATATATATGCGCACACACACACATAGATATAAACGTATTCTCCGTTGAGATATTGCAGCCGCTGCTGTGTCCAGGCCCAGGAGCCTTAGCACTGTGCTGTGATGTCACTCAATACCACTGACATCACTAGGTGTAAACAACATCTCTCCTTTGCTGTGTATGTGACTATGGAGCTGTTTGGTGATGTCGTCTATTACGGCCTTCATAGAAGCAACAGGAGATTGTTGCATCCATCTTGAACCCTCAGAACTACAGTGCTATGATGTCACTCACTTCCACAGGCCTTGCAGAGTGTAAACAACAACAACCCAGCTTTGTTGTGTATGTAACCAAAGGGATTTGTGATGTCACCTAGAACCTTCACAGCAGCGACAGCTTTATGAGGAGCATCAGCACTGCTCTGCCTGAGCAGAACCATCACCGCCATAGGTTGTCAAATAACCCGGATTTAACCCACACAGGTAAGTCCAATGGGGTGCAGGCATGTCCTCTATGCTTACAGCTTCCCGTGGGTGTTGGTTTGATACCGTTTGGGGACAGCCAAGGAGGCATCTGCAGGCAACAAAGGTAGGTGTGTGCTTGTGTGTGTGTTTCCTATGCAGATCCTAAGCCCAGTGTCACATGCAAGTAGGAGGAGTAAGAAGGGTTCCTGGCAAATCCGGGTTATGGATTGCATTTAAAAAGGCCCCGTGGGAGTGCAATGGGCCCCTGTCTTGCTGCTTAGCAATAATGGTATGGGTTTAGGTTCTGCTGTGTGTACTGGTGGTTGACTGCCCCCCAGCCCAGAGTGTGCATGGAAAATTGTCTGGCAGCCTCCCTGACAGCAAGCAGTGATAGTGCCCATGAAGGGGACCTTGTTGGGCCCGCCCCTTTCACGGTTATCGCTTCTCGGCCTTTTGGCTAAGATCAAGTGTAGTATCTGTTCTTATCAGTTTAATATCTGATACGTCCCCTATCTGGGGACCATATATTAAATGGATTTTTGAGAACGGGGGCCGATTTCGAAGCTTGCTTCCGTCGCCCTATGCATTGACCCGATATGGCAGTATCTTCGGGTACAGTGCACCACCCCCTTACAGGGTTAAAAAGAAAGATTCCTACTTTCATTGCTACCTGCTTGCTGGCTAGCCAGCTAGCCAGCCCTGTGGGCCTTGCTGCTGCTGCAGCCAATAAACAAAAGGTGGTGCTGCTGCTGCTTCTGCTGCTTCTGCTTCTGCTTGTGTCTGGCCCCTGTTGGAGCGTCCAGGCACAGGACTTCTGCTGCTGCTGACTAAATGGCCTCCTTAATTGGATCATTTGAGTAGCCAGCACACCTGTGCAGGTAGGGCATGACATGATAGGCAGCTGCCTTGATAGCGGGTGGGTGCTGAATGTTCCTAATTGACAAAATAAGATTAATGCTTATGAAGAAATATAAAATCTCATCCCTTCCCCAATATCGCGCCACACCCCTACCCCTTAATTCCCTGGTTGAACGTGATGGACATATGTCTTTTTTCGACCGTACTAACTATGTAACTATGTAACATAACATGGGGGGGGGGGGGTCTCCTGGCTGTTCACACAGGTGTGTCATTGCTGTACATTGACCATGCATTGCTTCTGTGGTATTGCAAAGGCAAAGACAAATGCTTCCAGCCATCCATTGCACTAATGGATTGGTCATCAGCTGGCTGTCTATGTCCCGCATCAATATAGACCAAAGTACAGAGGGTTAGGCTATGCTATTGTGCACCTACCTGATGCATCAGAAGGTGCGAGGCCCTTGCTAAATTCTGTGCACAGACTTTGAGATCTATGCTTTAGACTGTATCTAAACCTGCTCCAACATGGACTGACATTCTGGCCTACTTTCAGCCGATGCGACTTGTCTGTCGCTGAACAGTCGCTTTTTATGTATTCAGCACCTATGTATAATGTTGTAAAAATGCTCTAGAAGCTAAAGTCGCAGAAATGTCACACATATTTGGCCTGCAACTTTCTGTGCGACAAATTCAGACAGGAAAAATCAGTATAAATCCTTAGAAAATTATCCCCCAGTGTCTCCATCTGCTGGCGGTATTGAATAAGCATTGCTGCACTGATGGGGTATGCATTAGACGAAAAAAAAGAAGAAAAAGAAGAATAATACGCCCAGAAAAGAGGCGAAAAGGAGAAAAACGTAAAAAAACGTGAAAAAAAAGTAAGAGGAAGAGAAGGGAAAAAAAGGTGGAAATGGGTTTAAAAGTGATTTCGGCGGAGAAATATATATATATATATATATATATATATATATATATATATGCGCACACACACACATAGATATAAACGTATTCTCCGTTGAGATATTGCAGCCGCTGCTGTGTCCAGGCCCAGGAGCCTTAGCACTGTGCTGTGATGTCACTCAATACCACTGACATCACTAGGTGTAAACAACATCTCTCCTTTGCTGTGTATGTGACTATGGAGCTGTTTGGTGATGTCGTCTATTACGGCCTTCATAGAAGCAACAGGAGATTGTTGCATCCATCTTGAACCCTCAGAACTACAGTGCTATGATGTCACTCACTTCCACAGGCCTTGCAGAGTGTAAACAACAACAACCCAGCTTTGTTGTGTATGTAACCAAAGGGATTTGTGATGTCACCTAGAACCTTCACAGCAGCGACAGCTTTATGAGGAGCATCAGCACTGCTCTGCCTGAGCAGAACCATCACCGCCATAGGTTGTCAAATAACCCGGATTTAACCCACACAGGTAAGTCCAATGGGGTGCAGGCATGTCCTCTATGCTTACAGCTTCCCGTGGGTGTTGGTTTGATACCGTTTGGGGACAGCCAAGGAGGCATCTGCAGGCAACAAAGGTAGGTGTGTGCTTGTGTGTGTGTTTCCTATGCAGATCCTAAGCCCAGTGTCACATGCAAGTAGGAGGAGTAAGAAGGGTTCCTGGCAAATCCGGGTTATGGATTGCATTTAAAAAGGCCCCGTGGGAGTGCAATGGGCCCCTGTCTTGCTGCTTAGCAATAATGGTATGGGTTTAGGTTCTGCTGTGTGTACTGGTGGTTGACTGCCCCCCAGCCCAGAGTGTGCATGGAAAATTGTCTGGCAGCCTCCCTGACAGCAAGCAGTGATAGTGCCCATGAAGGGGACCTTGTTGGGCCCGCCCCTTTCACGGTTATCGCTTCTCGGCCTTTTGGCTAAGATCAAGTGTAGTATCTGTTCTTATCAGTTTAATATCTGATACGTCCCCTATCTGGGGACCATATATTAAATGGATTTTTGAGAACGGGGGCCGATTTCGAAGCTTGCTTCCGTCGCCCTATGCATTGACCCGATATGGCAGTATCTTCGGGTACAGTGCACCACCCCCTTACAGGGTTAAAAAGAAAGATTCCTACTTTCATTGCTACCTGCTTGCTGGCTAGCCAGCTAGCCAGCCCTGTGGGCCTTGCTGCTGCTGCAGCCAATAAACAAAAGGTGGTGCTGCTGCTGCTTCTGCTGCTTCTGCTTCTGCTTGTGTCTGGCCCCTGTTGGAGCGTCCAGGCACAGGACTTCTGCTGCTGCTGACTAAATGGCCTCCTTAATTGGATCATTTGAGTAGCCAGCACACCTGTGCAGGTAGGGCATGACATGATAGGCAGCTGCCTTGATAGCGGGTGGGTGCTGAATGTTCCTAATTGACAAAATAAGATTAATGCTTATGAAGAAATATAAAATCTCATCCCTTCCCCAATATCGCGCCACACCCCTACCCCTTAATTCCCTGGTTGAACGTGATGGACATATGTCTTTTTTCGACCGTACTAACTATGTAACTATGTAACATAACATGGGGGGGGGGGGGTCTCCTGGCTGTTCACACAGGTGTGTCATTGCTGTACATTGACCATGCATTGCTTCTGTGGTATTGCAAAGGCAAAGACAAATGCTTCCAGCCATCCATTGCACTAATGGATTGGTCATCAGCTGGCTGTCTATGTCCCGCATCAATATAGACCAAAGTACAGAGGGTTAGGCTATGCTATTGTGCACCTACCTGATGCATCAGAAGGTGCGAGGCCCTTGCTAAATTCTGTGCACAGACTTTGAGATCTATGCTTTAGACTGTATCTAAACCTGCTCCAACATGGACTGACATTCTGGCCTACTTTCAGCCGATGCGACTTGTCTGTCGCTGAACAGTCGCTTTTTATGTATTCAGCACCTATGTATAATGTTGTAAAAATGCTCTAGAAGCTAAAGTCGCAGAAATGTCACACATATTTGGCCTGCAACTTTCTGTGCGACAAATTCAGACAGGAAAAATCAGTATAAATCCTTAGAAAATTATCCCCCAGTGTCTCCATCTGCTGGCGGTATTGAATAAGCATTGCTGCACTGATGGGGTATGCATTAGACGAAAAAAAAGAAGAAAAAGAAGAATAATACGCCCAGAAAAGAGGCGAAAAGGAGAAAAACGTAAAAAAACGTGAAAAAAAAGTAAGAGGAAGAGAAGGGAAAAAAAGGTGGAAATGGGTTTAAAAGTGATTTCGGCGGAGAATATATATATATATATATATATATATATATATATATATATATATATGCGCACACACACACATAGATATAAACGTATTCTCCGTTGAGATATTGCAGCCGCTGCTGTGTCCAGGCCCAGGAGCCTTAGCACTGTGCTGTGATGTCACTCAATACCACTGACATCACTAGGTGTAAACAACATCTCTCCTTTGCTGTGTATGTGACTATGGAGCTGTTTGGTGATGTCGTCTATTACGGCCTTCATAGAAGCAACAGGAGATTGTTGCATCCATCTTGAACCCTCAGAACTACAGTGCTATGATGTCACTCACTTCCACAGGCCTTGCAGAGTGTAAACAACAACAACCCAGCTTTGTTGTGTATGTAACCAAAGGGATTTGTGATGTCACCTAGAACCTTCACAGCAGCGACAGCTTTATGAGGAGCATCAGCACTGCTCTGCCTGAGCAGAACCATCACCGCCATAGGTTGTCAAATAACCCGGATTTAACCCACACAGGTAAGTCCAATGGGGTGCAGGCATGTCCTCTATGCTTACAGCTTCCCGTGGGTGTTGGTTTGATACCGTTTGGGGACAGCCAAGGAGGCATCTGCAGGCAACAAAGGTAGGTGTGTGCTTGTGTGTGTGTTTCCTATGCAGATCCTAAGCCCAGTGTCACATGCAAGTAGGAGGAGTAAGAAGGGTTCCTGGCAAATCCGGGTTATGGATTGCATTTAAAAAGGCCCCGTGGGAGTGCAATGGGCCCCTGTCTTGCTGCTTAGCAATAATGGTATGGGTTTAGGTTCTGCTGTGTGTACTGGTGGTTGACTGCCCCCCAGCCCAGAGTGTGCATGGAAAATTGTCTGGCAGCCTCCCTGACAGCAAGCAGTGATAGTGCCCATGAAGGGGACCTTGTTGGGCCCGCCCCTTTCACGGTTATCGCTTCTCGGCCTTTTGGCTAAGATCAAGTGTAGTATCTGTTCTTATCAGTTTAATATCTGATACGTCCCCTATCTGGGGACCATATATTAAATGGATTTTTGAGAACGGGGGCCGATTTCGAAGCTTGCTTCCGTCGCCCTATGCATTGACCCGATATGGCAGTATCTTCGGGTACAGTGCACCACCCCCTTACAGGGTTAAAAAGAAAGATTCCTACTTTCATTGCTACCTGCTTGCTGGCTAGCCAGCTAGCCAGCCCTGTGGGCCTTGCTGCTGCTGCAGCCAATAAACAAAAGGTGGTGCTGCTGCTGCTTCTGCTGCTTCTGCTTCTGCTTGTGTCTGGCCCCTGTTGGAGCGTCCAGGCACAGGACTTCTGCTGCTGCTGACTAAATGGCCTCCTTAATTGGATCATTTGAGTAGCCAGCACACCTGTGCAGGTAGGGCATGACATGATAGGCAGCTGCCTTGATAGCGGGTGGGTGCTGAATGTTCCTAATTGACAAAATAAGATTAATGCTTATGAAGAAATATAAAATCTCATCCCTTCCCCAATATCGCGCCACACCCCTACCCCTTAATTCCCTGGTTGAACGTGATGGACATATGTCTTTTTTCGACCGTACTAACTATGTAACTATGTAACATAACATGGGGGGGGGGGGGGTCTCCTGGCTGTTCACACAGGTGTGTCATTGCTGTACATTGACCATGCATTGCTTCTGTGGTATTGCAAAGGCAAAGACAAATGCTTCCAGCCATCCATTGCACTAATGGATTGGTCATCAGCTGGCTGTCTATGTCCCGCATCAATATAGACCAAAGTACAGAGGGTTAGGCTATGCTATTGTGCACCTACCTGATGCATCAGAAGGTGCGAGGCCCTTGCTAAATTCTGTGCACAGACTTTGAGATCTATGCTTTAGACTGTATCTAAACCTGCTCCAACATGGACTGACATTCTGGCCTACTTTCAGCCGATGCGACTTGTCTGTCGCTGAACAGTCGCTTTTTATGTATTCAGCACCTATGTATAATGTTGTAAAAATGCTCTAGAAGCTAAAGTCGCAGAAATGTCACACATATTTGGCCTGCAACTTTCTGTGCGACAAATTCGACAGGAAAAATCAGTATAAATCCTTAGAAAATTATCCCCCAGTGTCTCCATCTGCTGGCGGTATTGAATAAGCATTGCTGCACTGATGGGGTATGCATTAGACGAAAAAAAAGAAGAAAAAGAAGAATAATACGCCCAGAAAAGAGGCGAAAAGGAGAAAAACGTAAAAAAACGTGAAAAAAAAGTAAGAGGAAGAGAAGGGAAAAAAAGGTGGAAATGGGTTTAAAAGTGATTTCGGCGGAGAAATATATATATATATATATATATATATATATATATATATATATATATATGCGCACACACACACATAGATATAAACGTATTCTCCGTTGAGATATTGCAGCCGCTGCTGTGTCCAGGCCCAGGAGCCTTAGCACTGTGCTGTGATGTCACTCAATACCACTGACATCACTAGGTGTAAACAACATCTCTCCTTTGCTGTGTATGTGACTATGGAGCTGTTTGGTGATGTCGTCTATTACGGCCTTCATAGAAGCAACAGGAGATTGTTGCATCCATCTTGAACCCTCAGAACTACAGTGCTATGATGTCACTCACTTCCACAGGCCTTGCAGAGTGTAAACAACAACAACCCAGCTTTGTTGTGTATGTAACCAAAGGGATTTGTGATGTCACCTAGAACCTTCACAGCAGCGACAGCTTTATGAGGAGCATCAGCACTGCTCTGCCTGAGCAGAACCATCACCGCCATAGGTTGTCAAATAACCCGGATTTAACCCACACAGGTAAGTCCAATGGGGTGCAGGCATGTCCTCTATGCTTACAGCTTCCCGTGGGTGTTGGTTTGATACCGTTTGGGGACAGCCAAGGAGGCATCTGCAGGCAACAAAGGTAGGTGTGTGCTTGTGTGTGTGTTTCCTATGCAGATCCTAAGCCCAGTGTCACATGCAAGTAGGAGGAGTAAGAAGGGTTCCTGGCAAATCCGGGTTATGGATTGCATTTAAAAAGGCCCCGTGGGAGTGCAATGGGCCCCTGTCTTGCTGCTTAGCAATAATGGTATGGGTTTAGGTTCTGCTGTGTGTACTGGTGGTTGACTGCCCCCCAGCCCAGAGTGTGCATGGAAAATTGTCTGGCAGCCTCCCTGACAGCAAGCAGTGATAGTGCCCATGAAGGGGACCTTGTTGGGCCCGCCCCTTTCACGGTTATCGCTTCTCGGCCTTTTGGCTAAGATCAAGTGTAGTATCTGTTCTTATCAGTTTAATATCTGATACGTCCCCTATCTGGGGACCATATATTAAATGGATTTTTGAGAACGGGGGCCGATTTCGAAGCTTGCTTCCGTCGCCCTATGCATTGACCCGATATGGCAGTATCTTCGGGTACAGTGCACCACCCCCTTACAGGGTTAAAAAGAAAGATTCCTACTTTCATTGCTACCTGCTTGCTGGCTAGCCAGCTAGCCAGCCCTGTGGGCCTTGCTGCTGCTGCAGCCAATAAACAAAAGGTGGTGCTGCTGCTGCTTCTGCTGCTTCTGCTTCTGCTTGTGTCTGGCCCCTGTTGGAGCGTCCAGGCACAGGACTTCTGCTGCTGCTGACTAAATGGCCTCCTTAATTGGATCATTTGAGTAGCCAGCACACCTGTGCAGGTAGGGCATGACATGATAGGCAGCTGCCTTGATAGCGGGTGGGTGCTGAATGTTCCTAATTGACAAAATAAGATTAATGCTTATGAAGAAATATAAAATCTCATCCCTTCCCCAATATCGCGCCACACCCCTACCCCTTAATTCCCTGGTTGAACGTGATGGACATATGTCTTTTTTCGACCGTACTAACTATGTAACTATGTAACATAACATGGGGGGGGGGGGGGGGGTCTCCTGGCTGTTCACACAGGTGTGTCATTGCTGTACATTGACCATGCATTGCTTCTGTGGTATTGCAAAGGCAAAGACAAATGCTTCCAGCCATCCATTGCACTAATGGATTGGTCATCAGCTGGCTGTCTATGTCCCGCATCAATATAGACCAAAGTACAGAGGGTTAGGCTATGCTATTGTGCACCTACCTGATGCATCAGAAGGTGCGAGGCCCTTGCTAAATTCTGTGCACAGACTTTGAGATCTATGCTTTAGACTGTATCTAAACCTGCTCCAACATGGACTGACATTCTGGCCTACTTTCAGCCGATGCGACTTGTCTGTCGCTGAACAGTCGCTTTTTATATATTCAGCACCTATGTATAATGTTGTAAAAATGCTCTAGAAGCTAAAGTCGCAGAAATGTCACACATATTTGGCCTGCAACTTTCTGTGCGACAAATTCAGACAGGAAAAATCAGTATAAATCCTTAGAAAATTATCCCCCAGTGTCTCCATCTGCTGGCGGTATTGAATAAGCATTGCTGCACTGATGGGGTATGCATTAGACGAAAAAAAAGAAGAAAAAGAAGAATAATACGCCCAGAAAAGAGGCGAAAAGGAGAAAAACGTAAAAAAACGTGAAAAAAAAGTAAGAGGAAGAGAAGGGAAAAAAAGGTGGAAATGGGTTTAAAAGTGATTTCGGCGGAGAATATATATATATATATATATATATATATATATATATATATATATATGCGCACACACACACATAGATATAAACGTATTCTCCGTTGAGATATTGCAGCCGCTGCTGTGTCCAGGCCCAGGAGCCTTAGCACTGTGCTGTGATGTCACTCAATACCACTGACATCACTAGGTGTAAACAACATCTCTCCTTTGCTGTGTATGTGACTATGGAGCTGTTTGGTGATGTCGTCTATTACGGCCTTCATAGAAGCAACAGGAGATTGTTGCATCTATCTTGAACCCTCAGAACTACAGTGCTATGATGTCACTCACTTCCACAGGCCTTGCAGAGTGTAAACAACAACAACCCAGCTTTGTTGTGTATGTAACCAAAGGGATTTGTGATGTCACCTAGAACCTTCACAGCAGCGACAGCTTTATGAGGAGCATCAGCACTGCTCTGCCTGAGCAGAACCATCACCGCCATAGGTTGTCAAATAACCCGGATTTAACCCACACAGGTAAGTCCAATGGGGTGCAGGCATGTCCTCTATGCTTACAGCTTCCCGTGGGTGTTGGTTTGATACCGTTTGGGGACAGCCAAGGAGGCATCTGCAGGCAACAAAGGTAGGTGTGTGCTTGTGTGTGTGTTTCCTATGCAGATCCTAAGCCCAGTGTCACATGCAAGTAGGAGGAGTAAGAAGGGTTCCTGGCAAATCCGGGTTATGGATTGCATTTAAAAAGGCCCCGTGGGAGTGCAATGGGCCCCTGTCTTGCTGCTTAGCAATAATGGTATGGGTTTAGGTTCTGCTGTGTGTACTGGTGGTTGACTGCCCCCCAGCCCAGAGTGTGCATGGAAAATTGTCTGGCAGCCTCCCTGACAGCAAGCAGTGATAGTGCCCATGAAGGGGACCTTGTTGGGCCCGCCCCTTTCACGGTTATCGCTTCTCGGCCTTTTGGCTAAGATCAAGTGTAGTATCTGTTCTTATCAGTTTAATATCTGATACGTCCCCTATCTGGGGACCATATATTAAATGGATTTTTGAGAACGGGGGCCGATTTCGAAGCTTGCTTCCGTCGCCCTATGCATTGACCCGATATGGCAGTATCTTCGGGTACAGTGCACCACCCCCTTACAGGGTTAAAAAGAAAGATTCCTACTTTCATTGCTACCTGCTTGCTGGCTAGCCAGCTAGCCAGCCCTGTGGGCCTTGCTGCTGCTGCAGCCAATAAACAAAAGGTGGTGCTGCTGCTGCTTCTGCTGCTTCTGCTTCTGCTTGTGTCTGGCCCCTGTTGGAGCGTCCAGGCACAGGACTTCTGCTGCTGCTGACTAAATGGCCTCCTTAATTGGATCATTTGAGTAGCCAGCACACCTGTGCAGGTAGGGCATGACATGATAGGCAGCTGCCTTGATAGCGGGTGGGTGCTGAATGTTCCTAATTGACAAAATAAGATTAATGCTTATGAAGAAATATAAAATCTCATCCCTTCCCCAATATCGCGCCACACCCCTACCCCTTAATTCCCTGGTTGAACGTGATGGACATATGTCTTTTTTCGACCGTACTAACTATGTAACTATGTAACATAACATGGGGGGGGGGGGGGGGTCTCCTGGCTGTTCACACAGGTGTGTCATTGCTGTACATTGACCATGCATTGCTTCTGTGGTATTGCAAAGGCAAAGACAAATGCTTCCAGCCATCCATTGCACTAATGGATTGGTCATCAGCTGGCTGTCTATGTCCCGCATCAATATAGACCAAAGTACAGAGGGTTAGGCTATGCTATTGTGCACCTACCTGATGCATCAGAAGGTGCGAGGCCCTTGCTAAATTCTGTGCACAGACTTTGAGATCTATGCTTTAGACTGTATCTAAACCTGCTCCAACATGGACTGACATTCTGGCCTACTTTCAGCCGATGCGACTTGTCTGTCGCTGAACAGTCGCTTTTTATATATTCAGCACCTATGTATAATGTTGTAAAAATGCTCTAGAAGCTAAAGTCGCAGAAATGTCACACATATTTGGCCTGCAACTTTCTGTGCGACAAATTCAGACAGGAAAAATCAGTATAAATCCTTAGAAAATTATCCCCCAGTGTCTCCATCTGCTGGCGGTATTGAATAAGCATTGCTGCACTGATGGGGTATGCATTAGACGAAAAAAAAGAAGAAAAAGAAGAATAATACGCCCAGAAAAGAGGCGAAAAGGAGAAAAACGTAAAAAAACGTGAAAAAAAAGTAAGAGGAAGAGAAGGGAAAAAAAGGTGGAAATGGGTTTAAAAGTGATTTCGGCGGAGAAATATATATATATATATATATATATATATATATATATATATATATATGCGCACACACACACATAGATATAAACGTATTCTCCGTTGAGATATTGCAGCCGCTGCTGTGTCCAGGCCCAGGAGCCTTAGCACTGTGCTGTGATGTCACTCAATACCACTGACATCACTAGGTGTAAACAACATCTCTCCTTTGCTGTGTATGTGACTATGGAGCTGTTTGGTGATGTCGTCTATTACGGCCTTCATAGAAGCAACAGGAGATTGTTGCATCCATCTTGAACCCTCAGAACTACAGTGCTATGATGTCACTCACTTCCACAGGCCTTGCAGAGTGTAAACAACAACAACCCAGCTTTGTTGTGTATGTAACCAAAGGGATTTGTGATGTCACCTAGAACCTTCACAGCAGCGACAGCTTTATGAGGAGCATCAGCACTGCTCTGCCTGAGCAGAACCATCACCGCCATAGGTTGTCAAATAACCCGGATTTAACCCACACAGGTAAGTCCAATGGGGTGCAGGCATGTCCTCTATGCTTACAGCTTCCCGTGGGTGTTGGTTTGATACCGTTTGGGGACAGCCAAGGAGGCATCTGCAGGCAACAAAGGTAGGTGTGTGCTTGTGTGTGTGTTTCCTATGCAGATCCTAAGCCCAGTGTCACATGCAAGTAGGAGGAGTAAGAAGGGTTCCTGGCAAATCCGGGTTATGGATTGCATTTAAAAAGGCCCCGTGGGAGTGCAATGGGCCCTGTCTTGCTGCTTAGCAATAATGGTATGGGTTTAGGTTCTGCTGTGTGTACTGGTGGTTGACTGCCCCCCAGCCCAGAGTGTGCATGGAAAATTGTCTGGCAGCCTCCCTGACAGCAAGCAGTGATAGTGCCCATGAAGGGGACCTTGTTGGGTCCGCCCCTTTCACGGTTATCGCTTCTCGGCCTTTTGGCTAAGATCAAGTGTAGTAATACAGGAGATCTGGTCAGAAGGTACTCGGGTACCCCTCTCCTCGGCCTTGTGGGATCGCCCAGGTTTATTGCCTGGGCTTCACCCACTTGTTGCTATTGGGGAGAGGGCCTAGTCCCAGGGTAACGAGTAGCGATCGCCTCTCAAGACCTTCGGGTGGAGAGAGGTTAGAACCATGGATGATGATCCGGATCCAGGTTCTGTGCCGGCATACGCAAGGATCAAAAACACCGTGAGAGTCATTCTCACGGATGATACCAAAAGGGCGGACGATTTGAAATTCGTAGTAGAGGACGTGCTCGGAGGAGTTTTCGGAATACAGAAGGGCGAGATATTGGCAATCCAGGACTACCCGAAGCGTAAAATTTTTGATGTGACGTTCACACAAAATGGCATCCACAGAGATTTTGTTACCAGAGCTGCTGCGAGTAAAGACAAAAAGCTTCAGGGTGTCCGGATTATTGAGCACGTTCTAGACGATATTAAGCTGGTGGTAGTAAAGATGTATTCCCCTTTCGCCAACCTACACGATGTTGAGTTGTTTTTACAAGTCTATTTTAGTAAGGTTGAGTGCAGAGGAAAAATCATGAACAGCTGTGGCATCTGGACATCTAAGTGGAGATTTCAGGTTACATGCAAAAAAGATGACAGATTGCCAGGGGGAATACAACTACCACCAGCTCGTTTTAAAATAAATAATATGTGTGGCGACCTCTTTTATGCGGGGATGCCAAGCTACTGCAGGAAGTGTCACAGATATGGACACACAAAAGAAAACTGTGAAAGTACATGCAAAAAATGTGGTAGCACACAGCACGAGACAGAGAAATGCACAAGAGGAGGGAGGTGCAATTTCTGTCAACAATTCGGTCACCTTTTCTCCTCTTGTCCCCACAGACATAGGACGGAGCAGCAGTGGCAACCCTGGAGGCAGCAAGGACAGCAACCGGGACACCAGCCGAGGCAAGCAGAGCCAGTGATTACCCCCCCACAAGAGGTAAGCGGTGAGATGGAGAAGGAGAAAGACCCCCCTCAGGCAAAAGGAGGGGACTCTAAAGAGCAGAGGATGGCCAAAAAACGTGCAAGTGGTGAAAAAACTGGCCCCCAGGAGCATGCTGGGTTAAGAGAGGAGCGGACGGCGGCCGAATCCGCTCCTCAGCAACCTCTGGCTCAGGGTCCCCCTGAGAGCGATGATCCGGGTGGAGAGGTGAAGGTTAAAAGGCGGAGGGGCTCCAGAAGACTCTATTCGGAGGCGGTCCAGGGGGAGCCGATGGAAGTACCTGCGGATGCAGGGAACCCAAGTGACGTTCCTCCACAGGTCCCCATAGGGGATACCCCCCCTCCTCCCTGCCAGGAGGAGGTTTCAGGGGTGACCGTCTCTGAGGTACCAGAGACGGAACTAAGTGAACACCCGACCCCTATGGAGGGGCAAGAGGTGGAAGAACCCAATGAGTCTGGAGCCCTGATTGCCAGGATGCCCGAGAACAACTATGCCTCAATCATGATGGAGGAGGGGGGTCGGCTGAGTGATGGTGCCTCCTCTCCTGCTTCCTCTATGCGTACAATTGAGTCAGATTTTGGGGGGTATGAGGCTTCGGAGGGGGAATCAGAGGTGTAAGACGTTTTCTTGTACATTCCCATGGCTGAGTTGTCCGGTCTGTCCTTGAACGTGAGAAGTGTGAGCGCCAGAGTAAGAAGGGTTGCCCTATTTAATTACTTGTCGGTTTTTGCTGCTTCCGTCCTTTTCCTGCAGGAATGTGGCATCCCGCACAGATTAAATTATAAAGAATATGAAGATGATTGGGTGCACGGTCCATCAGTCTGGTCTGGATCAAATGAGTCCAGATCAGCAGGGGTCGCCATACTTTTTAAAGGGAACGTTTTAATTGAGAGTTTTAACGAAATTTTACCAGGCAGAATTTTATTGGTCAGCGCTTTTATTAATGGTATTAAATGGCAGTTTTTAAATTTTTATGGTTCTCCTGATAAGAATGAAAGAATAAAAATGTTGGAGATTTTACCCCTTTTTATTAACAATTCTAGTCCTCTTGTTTTATCAGGTGATTTTAATTGTATTTTAAGGGGAGAACGCCGTTTTTCGAACGCAGTGAGTAGGAACTATGATAAGACGTCTTTTATGTTAAAAAACTTGATTTTAGATTTTAATCTCACTGATGTTTTTAAAAAATGTAATTTTAACGTACCAGAGGAAGACGGTGTTACCTGGAGCAATGCAAGCTGTAGCTCCAGGATAGATTTTATTTTTTGTTCTTATCAAGTACTGCCTTTTAACTGTGATCTTTTTACCAATGTTTTTTCTGACCATAAATTATTGTATTTTAAAGTTAAAAGTGATTTTAAAAGGAGAACTGGTAGGAATGCCTGGAAGTTAAACGTGTCCCTTTTAGAAGATCCGCAGGTTTTATCAGATTTTATCACCTTTTACAAGGAATGCAGACGAGTAAAAGACCCCAACACTCCCACCAGTATCTGGTGGGAAAAAATGAAACTAAAAATAAAAGAATTTTTTATCCGTGTTGGGGTTAGGAAAGCTAAAGAAAAACGTGAATTTTATAATATCCTAAATACTCGTCTGCAAACCCTGTACAAATTCAGAGCACATGGGATGGAGGTGGAGAAGGAGGTACATGATCTTAAAAAAGAAATAACTAAGTGCCTGGAGCAGAAAGGAAAAGAAATTATCTTTAGGTCTCGAATACAGCATCTTGAGGAAAACGAGACCTGCTCCAGGTATTTTTTTAAGAAAATACATGAAAATAGAAGGTTAATAGAAAACATTGAAGGAGTGAATGATGTACAGGGTATTTTAAAAAAGGTGCAAGAGTTTTATGCGGATCTTTTTAATGTAAAACACATTGATGAATGTTTTATGAATGACTCGTTAAAGGAGATCACCAATTTTTTAGATCCTGTCTCACAGTCTTTTTTATTGCAGAATATTTCAGAGCAGGAGATTTTAGAGACCGTCAAGAGTTTTAAAACAGGTAAAGTGCCTGGGCCGGATGGTATACCCATTGAATTTTATGTTACTTTTTATGGTATTTTAAAAGAAGATTTGTTCTCCCTTTTTACGGAAGTCTTTAAGTCTAAAATCCTCCCAGGCTCATGGAAGAAGGGTGATGTCTCCCTGCTATTCAAAAAGGGAGACCGGTCGGAACTCAAAAACTGGAGACCAATCACCCTTCTGAACTGCGACTATAAAATAATGGCGAAACTGTGTGCTAACCGCTTAAAGAACGTAATCCATAAAATAATTCATACAAACCAAGTCTGTGGGGTGCCTGGGAGGAGTTTATGGGAGAACCTAAACCTTTTAAAGGATGTAATTAGCGACACCAAATTAAGAAAAGGAAAGCTGGCGGTTTTATCCATAGATTTTGAAAAAGCTTTCGACAGGGTGTCGCATTTTTATCTTTTTAAGGTTTTAGAGAAAATGGGTATACCTGATGGCTTTTTATTGTCTCTTAGAGCTTTTTATGATAACTGTACTAGTAAAATTTTAGTAAATGGTTTTAAGACACAGGGCGTGATTTTAAATTCCGGAGTGAAGCAGGGGTGTCCCTTGTCCCCACTACTCTTCATTTGCGCAATAGAGCCTCTTTTATGTACAATACGAAAGGATAAGCAGATCCATGGAGTCCCCCTGCCAGGAGGAGGGGGACTAGAGGCGAAGGTAGTGGGGTACATGGACGATGTTGCGGTGTTTTGCAGGGACACCCCATCGCTTCAGAAGACGCTAAAACAGATTCAATATTTTAATTGTGCCTCCGGTTTTAAAGTCAATTTTAACAAAAGTAACATTTTAAACATAGGCGGAATGCCTTTGTATGATGTGCCCGTCCCTGTGTCTGAGTCGGTGCAGATTTTAGGTGTCTCCTTTGACGAGTCTAATAATGGTTTTAATAGCTGGGACTTGGTGGCTCAAAAAATAAATAAGAAAATATGTATGTGGAACATGCGAGAACTTACAATGGAAGGGAAGGTTTTAATTACAAAAATGGTGCTTTTACCTATTTTATTGTATTTAAGTCTGGTTTTCCCACCCCCCGAAATGGTTCTAAAGAAAATAACAAAAGCTTGTTTTACTTTCTTTTGGAGTTCTAAGAGCGAAAAATTAAAGAGACAAATTGTGATAAAACCGAACTCCAGGGGCGGTAAGGATTTTCCAGATTTTAAAGCTTTCCTTTTAATAAAGTTTTTTAGCATGTGTTTTACTACTGTTTTTAAAGATAGCTACTGGTCTTATTTTGTTCGTTTTAATACTGGTTATTTTATGCGGAGGAACGGCTGGTTTTCTACAGTTTTAAGTTGCCCTTATTCTTTGAATTTACCCCCTCAATACATGATTTTAGGAAAAATTTTAAACTTATATAATTTTAAAGGTAAAAGTGTTCAGGATCTGTGCAATAGCAAAAAACTACTAAAGGAAATAAAAGAAACCAGTACCGTGACTCCCATCAAAAATTTTAACGAACAGAAGTGTATACAGATTTGGAAGATGTTGAGTATTAATTATCTTTTTAATTCACAGAAGGACCTGGCCTGGAGCTGCGCACACGAGTGTCTTCCATGCCGGGCATTCCAGCACCGAAGAGGATTATCCAACTCTGCAACCTGCCCGAGGGAGGGATGCCGACAAGAGGAGACCGTGCACCATCTAATATGGACTTGTTTTTACTCACAGAAAATATGGACAAAGATACTCCCTCTGGTAAAAAGGATAACTGGACTAAAAGACTTAAATATTGCAGTGGTTTTTTATGGTTGCCTGGAATGCCCAACACGGACTCAAGAGACAATTGCATGGAAGATCATAAACTGTGTGAAGGCAGCTCTGTGGAAGGCCAGGAATATTTTATTGTTCAAGCATGAGGTTTTATCTGTGAAGGACATTTTATCTATCTGTTTTTATGAAATGTACCAGTACTATCTTTTAGACAAGAAGAGATTTCCGCTTTTATCTAGAAAATGGTTTTTAAAAGAATGGAATTCTATCTTGTAAAGCCACCAAGTGCCCATTTTATGTTTTAATATGTTGTAAATATGTTATTTATATGTAAATGTTTTTATTGACATATTTGCACAACTTTGTTAACATTATTTAATTTTTAATAAAGTTGCCCCCGTAAGGGTAGTCAAGTTAAAAAAAAAAATCTGTTCTTATCAGTTTAATATCTGATACGTCCCCTATCTGGGGACCATATATTAAATGGATTTTTGAGAACGGGGGCCGATTTCGAAGCTTGCTTCCGTCGCCCTATGCATTGACCCGATATGGCAGTATCTTCGGGTACAGTGCACCACCCCCTTACAGGGTTAAAAAGAAAGATTCCTACTTTCATTGCTACCTGCTTGCTGGCTAGCCAGCTAGCCAGCCCTGTGGGCCTTGCTGCTGCTGCAGCCAATAAACAAAAGGTGGTGCTGCTGCTGCTTCTGCTGCTTCTGCTTCTGCTTGTGTCTGGCCCCTGTTGGAGCGTCCAGGCACAGGACTTCTGCTGCTGCTGACTAAATGGCCTCCTTAATTGGATCATTTGAGTAGCCAGCACACCTGTGCAGGTAGGGCATGACATGATAGGCAGCTGCCTTGATAGCGGGTGGGTGCTGAATGTTCCTAATTGACAAAATAAGATTAATGCTTATGAAGAAATATAAAATCTCATCCCTTCCCCAATATCGCGCCACACCCCTACCCCTTAATTCCCTGGTTGAACGTGATGGACATATGTCTTTTTTCGACCGTACTAACTATGTAACTATGTAACATAACATGGGGGGGGGGGGTCTCCTGGCTGTTCACACAGGTGTGTCATTGCTGTACATTGACCATGCATTGCTTCTGTGGTATTGCAAAGGCAAAGACAAATGCTTCCAGCCATCCATTGCACTAATGGATTGGTCATCAGCTGGCTGTCTATGTCCCGCATCAATATAGACCAAAGTACAGAGGGTTAGGCTATGCTATTGTGCACCTACCTGATGCATCAGAAGGTGCGAGGCCCTTGCTAAATTCTGTGCACAGACTTTGAGATCTATGCTTTAGACTGTATCTAAACCTGCTCCAACATGGACTGACATTCTGGCCTACTTTCAGCCGATGCGACTTGTCTGTCGCTGAACAGTCGCTTTTTATGTATTCAGCACCTATGTATAATGTTGTAAAAATGCTCTAGAAGCTAAAGTCGCAGAAATGTCACACATATTTGGCCTGCAACTTTCTGTGCGACAAATTCAGACAGGAAAAATCAGTATAAATCCTTAGAAAATTATCCCCCAGTGTCTCCATCTGCTGGCGGTATTGAATAAGCATTGCTGCACTGATGGGGTATGCATTAGACGAAAAAAAAGAAGAAAAAGAAGAATAATACACCCAGAAAAGAGGCGAAAAGGAGAAAAACGTAAAAAAACGTGAAAAAAAAGTAAGAGGAAGAGAAGGGAAAAAAAGGTGGAAATGGGTTTAAAAGTGATTTCGGCGGAGAATATATATATATATATATATATATATATATATATATATATATATATGCGCACACACACACATAGATATAAACGTATTCTCCGTTGAGATATTGCAGCCGCTGCTGTGTCCAGGCCCAGGAGCCTTAGCACTGTGCTGTGATGTCACTCAATACCACTGACATCACTAGGTGTAAACAACATCTCTCCTTTGCTGTGTATGTGACTATGGAGCTGTTTGGTGATGTCGTCTATTACGGCCTTCATAGAAGCAACAGGAGATTGTTGCATCCATCTTGAACCCTCAGAACTACAGTGCTATGATGTCACTCACTTCCACAGGCCTTGCAGAGTGTAAACAACAACAACCCAGCTTTGTTGTGTATGTAACCAAAGGGATTTGTGATGTCACCTAGAACCTTCACAGCAGCGACAGCTTTATGAGGAGCATCAGCACTGCTCTGCCTGAGCAGAACCATCACCGCCATAGGTTGTCAAATAACCCGGATTTAACCCACACAGGTAAGTCCAATGGGGTGCAGGCATGTCCTCTATGCTTACAGCTTCCCGTGGGTGTTGGTTTGATACCGTTTGGGGACAGCCAAGGAGGCATCTGCAGGCAACAAAGGTAGGTGTGTGCTTGTGTGTGTGTTTCCTATGCAGATCCTAAGCCCAGTGTCACATGCAAGTAGGAGGAGTAAGAAGGGTTCCTGGCAAATCCGGGTTATGGATTGCATTTAAAAAGGCCCCGTGGGAGTGCAATGGGCCCCTGTCTTGCTGCTTAGCAATAATGGTATGGGTTTAGGTTCTGCTGTGTGTACTGGTGGTTGACTGCCCCCCAGCCCAGAGTGTGCATGGAAAATTGTCTGGCAGCCTCCCTGACAGCAAGCAGTGATAGTGCCCATGAAGGGGACCTTGTTGGGCCCGCCCCTTTCACGGTTATCGCTTCTCGGCCTTTTGGCTAAGATCAAGTGTAGTATCTGTTCTTATCAGTTTAATATCTGATACGTCCCCTATCTGGGGACCATATATTAAATGGATTTTTGAGAACGGGGGCCGATTTCGAAGCTTGCTTCCGTCGCCCTATGCATTGACCCGATATGGCAGTATCTTCGGGTACAGTGCACCACCCCCTTACAGGGTTAAAAAGAAAGATTCCTACTTTCATTGCTACCTGCTTGCTGGCTAGCCAGCTAGCCAGCCCTGTGGGCCTTGCTGCTGCTGCAGCCAATAAACAAAAGGTGGTGCTGCTGCTGCTTCTGCTGCTTCTGCTTCTGCTTGTGTCTGGCCCCTGTTGGAGCGTCCAGGCACAGGACTTCTGCTGCTGCTGACTAAATGGCCTCCTTAATTGGATCATTTGAGTAGCCAGCACACCTGTGCAGGTAGGGCATGACATGATAGGCAGCTGCCTTGATAGCGGGTGGGTGCTGAATGTTCCTAATTGACAAAATAAGATTAATGCTTATGAAGAAATATAAAATCTCATCCCTTCCCCAATATCGCGCCACACCCCTACCCCTTAATTCCCTGGTTGAACGTGATGGACATATGTCTTTTTTCGACCGTACTAACTATGTAACTATGTAACATAACATGGGGGGGGGGGGGGTCTCCTGGCTGTTCACACAGGTGTGTCATTGCTGTACATTGACCATGCATTGCTTCTGTGGTATTGCAAAGGCAAAGACAAATGCTTCCAGCCATCCATTGCACTAATGGATTGGTCATCAGCTGGCTGTCTATGTCCCGCATCAATATAGACCAAAGTACAGAGGGTTAGGCTATGCTATTGTGCACCTACCTGATGCATCAGAAGGTGCGAGGCCCTTGCTAAATTCTGTGCACAGACTTTGAGATCTATGCTTTAGACTGTATCTAAACCTGCTCCAACATGGACTGACATTCTGGCCTACTTTCAGCCGATGCGACTTGTCTGTCGCTGAACAGTCGCTTTTTATGTATTCAGCACCTATGTATAATGTTGTAAAAATGCTCTAGAAGCTAAAGTCGCAGAAATGTCACACATATTTGGCCTGCAACTTTCTGTGCGACAAATTCAGACAGGAAAAATCAGTATAAATCCTTAGAAAATTATCCCCCAGTGTCTCCATCTGCTGGCGGTATTGAATAAGCATTGCTGCACTGATGGGGTATGCATTAGACGAAAAAAAAGAAGAAAAAGAAGAATAATACGCCCAGAAAAGAGGCGAAAAGGAGAAAAACGTAAAAAAACGTGAAAAAAAAGTAAGAGGAAGAGAAGGGAAAAAAAGGTGGAAATGGGTTTAAAAGTGATTTCGGCGGAGAAATATATATATATATATATATATATATATATATATATATATATATATATGCGCACACACACACATAGATATAAACGTATTCTCCGTTGAGATATTGCAGCCGCTGCTGTGTCCAGGCCCAGGAGCCTTAGCACTGTGCTGTGATGTCACTCAATACCACTGACATCACTAGGTGTAAACAACATCTCTCCTTTGCTGTGTATGTGACTATGGAGCTGTTTGGTGATGTCGTCTATTACGGCCTTCATAGAAGCAACAGGAGATTGTTGCATCCATCTTGAACCCTCAGAACTACAGTGCTATGATGTCACTCACTTCCACAGGCCTTGCAGAGTGTAAACAACAACAACCCAGCTTTGTTGTGTATGTAACCAAAGGGATTTGTGATGTCACCTAGAACCTTCACAGCAGCGACAGCTTTATGAGGAGCATCAGCACTGCTCTGCCTGAGCAGAACCATCACCGCCATAGGTTGTCAAATAACCCGGATTTAACCCACACAGGTAAGTCCAATGGGGTGCAGGCATGTCCTCTATGCTTACAGCTTCCCGTGGGTGTTGGTTTGATACCGTTTGGGGACAGCCAAGGAGGCATCTGCAGGCAACAAAGGTAGGTGTGTGCTTGTGTGTGTGTTTCCTATGCAGATCCTAAGCCCAGTGTCACATGCAAGTAGGAGGAGTAAGAAGGGTTCCTGGCAAATCCGGGTTATGGATTGCATTTAAAAAGGCCCCGTGGGAGTGCAATGGGCCCCTGTCTTGCTGCTTAGCAATAATGGTATGGGTTTAGGTTCTGCTGTGTGTACTGGTGGTTGACTGCCCCCCAGCCCAGAGTGTGCATGGAAAATTGTCTGGCAGCCTCCCTGACAGCAAGCAGTGATAGTGCCCATGAAGGGGACCTTGTTGGGCCCGCCCCTTTCACGGTTATCGCTTCTCGGCCTTTTGGCTAAGATCAAGTGTCTTGCCCTAAGGTATTCGGGTACCCCTCTCCTCGGCCTTGTGGGATCGCCCAGGTTTATTGCCTGGGCTTCACCCACCTGCTGCTATTGGGGAGAGGGCTTAGTCCCAGGATAACGGGAAGGTGATCATCGGAGGACGGGTCTGCCGGAGAGGATGGCTAATGCGCCGAACGCTCCTAATACAGTACGGCTGTTTATCGAGGAGGAAAAGAGGAGTGCCTACGGGATTTTGCATGTCCAGCAGAAGGTCGTGGAGGGAGTGCTGAGGATGCCGCATGCTTCCATCTTCTGTGTCCAGGTCTTTCCCAGCCAAGGATTCTTTGACGTGACCTTCTACAACCTGGATGATCTCCGTACCTGTCTCTACCGGAGTAAGGAGAATGCTTCTCACCCTGACCTACAAGGGATCCGATTCATTTCCTGCGAGGCTCGGCCTAAGAAAATTCCAGTGGTAGTGCATATGTACAACCCTTTTGTGCGGGATGAGGAGATCCAGACCTTTCTAAGAAGGTATTGTGTGTCTGTTTCTGGTGCGGAGAGGAAAAATAACATCCTGGGGACTTTCACAGGCATGAGACGTTTTTGGGTGGAGTTTAGGCCTGCCCCCGAGGGTGGTGCTGAAGGTTTTTGTCACCCCCCGCAGAACTTTGCGATAGGGAACAACAGGGGGTTTCTGCACTACCCGGGGATGCCAAGTTTTTGCCGGGACTGTTTTTGCTTTGGTCATACCAGAGAGAACTGTACAACCGGGCAAGTTTGCAGGAACTGCCACAAGCCTGATCACCGCACTGCAGACTGTCCCGAGAAACGCAAGTGTCATTTCTGTGGTTCTTCGGATCACCTGGCTAGGAGTTGCCCCACTTACCAGTCCGGGGCACCCCGATCATATGCAATGGCTCTTCGAGGTGGGACAGTTCCTGAGGACTCCAATGCTGCCAGGGCAGGCGATGCAGAGGTTAGCGTGCTGACCAGTGAAGCAGAGTCTGCCCCTGTTTTTCCTTCCATTTCTAGGTCTGTTCCGGATGCTTTGGTGGCAGAGGGGGAGAAGGCGGAGTCTGTTTCGGAGGCATCTGTTTCGGAGGCCTCTGATCCCCCAGAGGAGATGACTGTGGACAAAGAATCCTTGAAGAGAAAGATGCCGGTGGAAGAATCGGAGGATGACTGTCCGACTCCTCAGAGTCAAAGGATTGAGGACTTTCCTAGCCCGGGAAGGGAGGAGGCAGGTGGAGGGTCGTCATGTCAGATTGATTCTGACTCCTCTTTATCCTCCCTGGGCACAGGTTATTTGGAGGAATGTCAGGTCAAAAAATTGACAAAGACTCTTAAGTTTAAGGAAGGGGAGGCAAAAAATAAGGGTAGAGGTCGGGGAAAGGCTAGGCCTCCTTTTGATAATGCTTGATTTTGTATTTCCTTTTTTTCCTTCAAATGTTTGAATGAGTTTAACAATTGGTTCTCTAAATGTCCGCAGTATTAGATCTTTAGAAAGGAGATCCGCCATTTTTGATTTACTTTCTGGATATTCTTTTGATGTTTTAGGTCTCCAGGAGTGCTGCTTGGATGGGGAGCCAAATATCTCCTGGCCTTATGGGCAATCGGTATGGTCTGGTTCAATGGAACGTAATTCGGGGGTGGGGATTTTGTTCAAAAGTAATGAGTTTGTTGTTAAAAAAGTTGTCCATATTGTTCCGGGTAGGGTATTATTAGTGCATTTTATTTTCAGGGGTTTCACATATAAAGTAATTAATGTTTATGCTCCAACTGGGAGGAAGGAAAGAGGGGAGGTGTTTGAGAAATTATATTTCTTTTTGAGTGGGAGGGATGATGTGTTCCTTATAGGGGATTTCAATTGTATAATAACAGAGGGGGATAGGAGTAGTACTACGGTGGGTGGTGGGTCTGGTTTAGACAGTACTAGTAAGCAGCTTAAAGAGATTGTAAATTTATTTGGGTTAAAGGATTCCTTTGTTGCCCATAATGATGGTACTATCGGTTATACATATTTTTCTAACAATACAAGTTCGCGTATTGATTTCATTTTTGTCTCAAAACTAATGTCTGTTTCTAATTTCAGACGGAGGAGGTTACCGTTCACGGATCATGCCTGGATTGAGTGTGTGGTAAAAGGTGGTGGTCTAAGTGAGTATGGAAAGGGTGTTTGGAAGTTGAATGTGTCTTTATTGGATAATGAATGTGTATTACAAGAATATAGGGAGCGTTTTGATGGATGGGTGTTGAGGAAGGATGCATTTTATAGTGTGGTTGAGTGGTGGGAGTGGGTGAAGTTAGAGACTAAAAGGTTTTTTATTAAAAAAGGGTGTGAGAAAGGGAGGAAAGATAGAGAAGAGTATGAGAGATGGCAAAGAAGGTTAGAGTATTTGTATGAATTGAGGCGTTTGGGGATGAGTGTTGAGAAGGAGATTGAGGAAGCTCGTGGAAGTGTGAATGAGTGTCTGGAGAGGAATGGAAGGAAGATTATTGCACAGGCTAGGGTTGAAGTGAAAGAGAAGGATGAGAAATGTAGCAAATTTTTCTTTAAAAAGGCATTCAGTAAAAAAACTGAGATGATGAGTGTTTTTAAGAATGATGGGGTAGAGGTCTTTGGTAAGGATGAGGTGTTAGAGGAAGTGTGGAAGTTTTATTCTGATTTATTCACGGAGAAGGAGCGGGACGTGACTCTAGAGGAGGAATGTTTGGGATATGTGGATAAGCGTTTGGATGAAATTGATGGGTTCTTTATGGAAGAGGATGTGAGGAAGAGTGAGGTGGAGGATGCTGTGAATGGGATGAAGAAAGGAAAGGTGGCAGGGAGTGATGGATTGCCTGTGGAATTTTATCTTGTGTTTTGGGATATGTTAGGGGATTATGTATGGGAGGTGTGTAAGGAAGTACTTAGGAGAGGGAAGTTATCTAAAAGTATGAGTGAGAGTGTGACTGTGTTATTGTTTAAAAAAGGGGATAAGAGGGATCTTAAAAATTGGAGGCCTATAGCGCTCTTGAATTGTGATTACAAAATTATTGCTAAAGTTATTGCGAATAGGTTAAAGGATGTGATTGATTGTATGGTAGGTGAGGAGCAAATGTGTGCAGTGCCTGACCGTAGGATTTCTGAATGTCTGTTAGGTCTGAGGGATGTATTGTGGGACTGTAAAACTAGGAAGCAAGGTGTGGCTGTTGTTACGGTGGATTTTGAAAAAGCGTATGATAGGGTGGTGCATGATTTATTGTTTAGGGTTTTGAGGAGGATGAATGTGCCGGACAGAATGGTGAAGTGGATTGAATGTTTGTATAGGGACATTTATAGTAAGATTCAGGTCAATGGTTTTCTGAGTAGGGAGGTGAGTATAAAATCTGGAGTGCGGCAGGGGTGTCCCCTGTCGCCAATTCTTTTTATTTGTATGATTGAGCCTTTGTTGGGGATGATTAGGAGAGATAAGGTGATGCGGGGTATAGAAATACCTGGTAGTCATGGGAAGGATATGCGAGTGATTGGTTACATGGATGATGTTACTGTTGTATGTAAGTCAATGGCAGGGGTAAGGCGTGCTAAGTTATTGATTGAGTGTTTCTGTTTAATGAGTGGGTTTAAGCTTAATGTTGGGAAGAGTGGTTGTAAATTTTTTGAGGGGTGGGGAGAGAGTGGGTTGTGCGAGTGGCCTGTGAGAGAGGGTGGTGTGGAAGTGCTTGGGGTGGTGTTTGATAATGATTTGTATGGGAAAGAAAGTTGGGAGAGGGTTTTGGGGAGGGTGGGGAATAAAATAAACTTCTGGTCTTTAAGGACTTTATCGATTGAGGGAAGGATTCTGGTTATTAAAGCTGTTATAATTCCTATTTTGCTTTATGTTAATTATGTGTTTCCTCCACCGGATAGGTGTCTGGCAAGAATTATCAGGCAGATCTTTGTTTTCTTATGGAATTCAAGGATGGAGAAATTGAGTCGTGGGAAGGTGGTGAAAAGCAGAATGCATGGTGGGAAAGGAATGATGAATGTGGAAGTGTTCCTGGCTGTGAAGTATGTCAGTTTTTGTCTCGCTGTAAGTAAGAAGGAATGTGTGTTTGGGTGCATGGTAAGGTATTTGGCTGGTAATGTGTTGTTGAAATATAAGCTAATGGAAAGGGACTTAAGGGTACCTGTAAGTTTTGAGGTTCCTTGGTTCTATCAGAGAATAGGGCGGTGTGTCAGGAAAAATAATCTGGAATGTGTGACTGAATGGAATGATAGTAAGAAGGTGATGAAAGTGTTGGAGCAGAGAGAAACAGTGGAATGTGTGGGAGGTCTGTCTGAGAAGGATTGTAAGGTAGTGTGGAAAAATGTCAGTCACAAGGAACTGACAAATAAACAAAAGGACTTGTCTTGGATGTTAGCTCATGGGTGTCTGCCAACAAGGGAATTTCAGAGGAGAAGGAGATTGGTAGACAGTGAAGTGTGTCCCAGGGATGGTTGCGGTGGATGTGAGAATTATGTACATGTGTTTTGGGAGTGTGGTTATGCGAAGTCTGTGTGGAGAAGAATGTCTGGTCTAATTAAAAATGTTACTGGAATTGAAATCTTATCCTTTAATATGATGATGTTTGGTTTGTGTGCAGTGGAGAGAGAGAAGGCAAGAGTGTTATGGTTCATAGTAAATTGTGTAAAAGAGGTTCTGTGGGATGTAAGGAATATTAGGATTTTCAATCAAACTGAAGTAAGTGTGAAGGAGTGTCTGGGCATGATCCGTGGTAAAATTTACCTTTACGTATTATGTGATAGGAAAAACTATGGTTCTGATGATGCAGAGGGGATCTGGAAACACAAAAAATGGAAGCACTGGTTATGAGTGTATTCTTATTTGTCTTTCTTTTTCTTTTCTTACAGATTATATCCTGATATGAAGGGACAGTTGGAGGGACAGAATCCGCTGCAATTTATTTTTTCTGAGGGAAAGTCATGAAGGGAAAGCTTTTTGTTATATGTACATGTAAAGACATGCTTCCTGTATATATTGTATATGTCAAATATGTGTTATTCATGTGTTTTCAGATGAATATGTAATTTTTTGAATGATTTACTTGGTTATGTATTGTATATTTCCTTTTCAATAAAAAAAAAATAAAAAAAAAAAATCTGTTCTTATCAGTTTAATATCTGATACGTCCCCTATCTGGGGACCATATATTAAATGGATTTTTGAGAACGGGGGCCGATTTCGAAGCTTGCTTCCGTCGCCCTATGCATTGACCCGATATGGCAGTATCTTCGGGTACAGTGCACCACCCCCTTACAGGGTTAAAAAGAAAGATTCCTACTTTCATTGCTACCTGCTTGCTGGCTAGCCAGCTAGCCAGCCCTGTGGGCCTTGCTGCTGCTGCAGCCAATAAACAAAAGGTGGTGCTGCTGCTGCTTCTGCTGCTTCTGCTTCTGCTTGTGTCTGGCCCCTGTTGGAGCGTCCAGGCACAGGACTTCTGCTGCTGCTGACTAAATGGCCTCCTTAATTGGATCATTTGAGTAGCCAGCACACCTGTGCAGGTAGGGCATGACATGATAGGCAGCTGCCTTGATAGCGGGTGGGTGCTGAATGTTCCTAATTGACAAAATAAGATTAATGCTTATGAAGAAATATAAAATCTCATCCCTTCCCCAATATCGCGCCACACCCCTACCCCTTAATTCCCTGGTTGAACGTGATGGACATATGTCTTTTTTCGACCGTACTAACTATGTAACTATGTAACATAACATGGGGGGGGGGGGGTCTCCTGGCTGTTCACACAGGTGTGTCATTGCTGTACATTGACCATGCATTGCTTCTGTGGTATTGCAAAGGCAAAGACAAATGCTTCCAGCCATCCATTGCACTAATGGATTGGTCATCAGCTGGCTGTCTATGTCCCGCATCAATATAGACCAAAGTACAGAGGGTTAGGCTATGCTATTGTGCACCTACCTGATGCATCAGAAGGTGCGAGGCCCTTGCTAAATTCTGTGCACAGACTTTGAGATCTATGCTTTAGACTGTATCTAAACCTGCTCCAACATGGACTGACATTCTGGCCTACTTTCAGCCGATGCGACTTGTCTGTCGCTGAACAGTCGCTTTTTATGTATTCAGCACCTATGTATAATGTTGTAAAAATGCTCTAGAAGCTAAAGTCGCAGAAATGTCACACATATTTGGCCTGCAACTTTCTGTGCGACAAATTCAGACAGGAAAAATCAGTATAAATCCTTAGAAAATTATCCCCCAGTGTCTCCATCTGCTGGCGGTATTGAATAAGCATTGCTGCACTGATGGGGTATGCATTAGACGAAAAAAAAGAAGAAAAAGAAGAATAATACGCCCAGAAAAGAGGCGAAAAGGAGAAAAACGTAAAAAAACGTGAAAAAAAAGTAAGAGGAAGAGAAGGGAAAAAAAGGTGGAAATGGGTTTAAAAGTGATTTCGGCGGAGAAATATATATATATATATATATATATATATATATATATATATATATATGCGCACACACACACATAGATATAAACGTATTCTCCGTTGAGATATTGCAGCCGCTGCTGTGTCCAGGCCCAGGAGCCTTAGCACTGTGCTGTGATGTCACTCAATACCACTGACATCACTAGGTGTAAACAACATCTCTCCTTTGCTGTGTATGTGACTATGGAGCTGTTTGGTGATGTCGTCTATTACGGCCTTCATAGAAGCAACAGGAGATTGTTGCATCCATCTTGAACCCTCAGAACTACAGTGCTATGATGTCACTCACTTCCACAGGCCTTGCAGAGTGTAAACAACAACAACCCAGCTTTGTTGTGTATGTAACCAAAGGGATTTGTGATGTCACCTAGAACCTTCACAGCAGCGACAGCTTTATGAGGAGCATCAGCACTGCTCTGCCTGAGCAGAACCATCACCGCCATAGGTTGTCAAATAACCCGGATTTAACCCACACAGGTAAGTCCAATGGGGTGCAGGCATGTCCTCTATGCTTACAGCTTCCCGTGGGTGTTGGTTTGATACCGTTTGGGGACAGCCAAGGAGGCATCTGCAGGCAACAAAGGTAGGTGTGTGCTTGTGTGTGTGTTTCCTATGCAGATCCTAAGCCCAGTGTCACATGCAAGTAGGAGGAGTAAGAAGGGTTCCTGGCAAATCCGGGTTATGGATTGCATTTAAAAAGGCCCCGTGGGAGTGCAATGGGCCCCTGTCTTGCTGCTTAGCAATAATGGTATGGGTTTAGGTTCTGCTGTGTGTACTGGTGGTTGACTGCCCCCCAGCCCAGAGTGTGCATGGAAAATTGTCTGGCAGCCTCCCTGACAGCAAGCAGTGATAGTGCCCATGAAGGGGACCTTGTTGGGCCCGCCCCTTTCACGGTTATCGCTTCTCGGCCTTTTGGCTAAGATCAAGTGTAGTATCTGTTCTTATCAGTTTAATATCTGATACGTCCCCTATCTGGGGACCATATATTAAATGGATTTTTGAGAACGGGGGCCGATTTCGAAGCTTGCTTCCGTCGCCCTATGCATTGACCCGATATGGCAGTATCTTCGGGTACAGTGCACCACCCCCTTACAGGGTTAAAAAGAAAGATTCCTACTTTCATTGCTACCTGCTTGCTGGCTAGCCAGCTAGCCAGCCCTGTGGGCCTTGCTGCTGCTGCAGCCAATAAACAAAAGGTGGTGCTGCTGCTGCTTCTGCTGCTTCTGCTTCTGCTTGTGTCTGGCCCCTGTTGGAGCGTCCAGGCACAGGACTTCTGCTGCTGCTGACTAAATGGCCTCCTTAATTGGATCATTTGAGTAGCCAGCACACCTGTGCAGGTAGGGCATGACATGATAGGCAGCTGCCTTGATAGCGGGTGGGTGCTGAATGTTCCTAATTGACAAAATAAGATTAATGCTTATGAAGAAATATAAAATCTCATCCCTTCCCCAATATCGCGCCACACCCCTACCCCTTAATTCCCTGGTTGAACGTGATGGACATATGTCTTTTTTCGACCGTACTAACTATGTAACTATGTAACATAACATGGGGGGGGGGGGGTCTCCTGGCTGTTCACACAGGTGTGTCATTGCTGTACATTGACCATGCATTGCTTCTGTGGTATTGCAAAGGCAAAGACAAATGCTTCCAGCCATCCATTGCACTAATGGATTGGTCATCAGCTGGCTGTCTATGTCCCGCATCAATATAGACCAAAGTACAGAGGGTTAGGCTATGCTATTGTGCACCTACCTGATGCATCAGAAGGTGCGAGGCCCTTGCTAAATTCTGTGCACAGACTTTGAGATCTATGCTTTAGACTGTATCTAAACCTGCTCCAACATGGACTGACATTCTGGCCTACTTTCAGCCGATGCGACTTGTCTGTCGCTGAACAGTCGCTTTTTATGTATTCAGCACCTATGTATAATGTTGTAAAAATGCTCTAGAAGCTAAAGTCGCAGAAATGTCACACATATTTGGCCTGCAACTTTCTGTGCGACAAATTCAGACAGGAAAAATCAGTATAAATCCTTAGAAAATTATCCCCCAGTGTCTCCATCTGCTGGCGGTATTGAATAAGCATTGCTGCACTGATGGGGTATGCATTAGACGAAAAAAAAGAAGAAAAAGAAGAATAATACGCCCAGAAAAGAGGCGAAAAGGAGAAAAACGTAAAAAAACGTGAAAAAAAAGTAAGAGGAAGAGAAGGGAAAAAAAGGTGGAAATGGGTTTAAAAGTGATTTCGGCGGAGAATATATATATATATATATATATATATATATATATATATATATATATATGCGCACACACACACATAGATATAAACGTATTCTCCGTTGAGATATTGCAGCCGCTGCTGTGTCCAGGCCCAGGAGCCTTAGCACTGTGCTGTGATGTCACTCAATACCACTGACATCACTAGGTGTAAACAACATCTCTCCTTTGCTGTGTATGTGACTATGGAGCTGTTTGGTGATGTCGTCTATTACGGCCTTCATAGAAGCAACAGGAGATTGTTGCATCCATCTTGAACCCTCAGAACTACAGTGCTATGATGTCACTCACTTCCACAGGCCTTGCAGAGTGTAAACAACAACAACCCAGCTTTGTTGTGTATGTAACCAAAGGGATTTGTGATGTCACCTAGAACCTTCACAGCAGCGACAGCTTTATGAGGAGCATCAGCACTGCTCTGCCTGAGCAGAACCATCACCGCCATAGGTTGTCAAATAACCCGGATTTAACCCACACAGGTAAGTCCAATGGGGTGCAGGCATGTCCTCTATGCTTACAGCTTCCCGTGGGTGTTGGTTTGATACCGTTTGGGGACAGCCAAGGAGGCATCTGCAGGCAACAAAGGTAGGTGTGTGCTTGTGTGTGTGTTTCCTATGCAGATCCTAAGCCCAGTGTCACATGCAAGTAGGAGGAGTAAGAAGGGTTCCTGGCAAATCCGGGTTATGGATTGCATTTAAAAAGGCCCCGTGGGAGTGCAATGGGCCCCTGTCTTGCTGCTTAGCAATAATGGTATGGGTTTAGGTTCTGCTGTGTGTACTGGTGGTTGACTGCCCCCCAGCCCAGAGTGTGCATGGAAAATTGTCTGGCAGCCTCCCTGACAGCAAGCAGTGATAGTGCCCATGAAGGGGACCTTGTTGGGCCCGCCCCTTTCACGGTTATCGCTTCTCGGCCTTTTGGCTAAGATCAAGTGTAGTATCTGTTCTTATCAGTTTAATATCTGATACGTCCCCTATCTGGGGACCATATATTAAATGGATTTTTGAGAACGGGGGCCGATTTCGAAGCTTGCTTCCGTCGCCCTATGCATTGACCCGATATGGCAGTATCTTCGGGTACAGTGCACCACCCCCTTACAGGGTTAAAAAGAAAGATTCCTACTTTCATTGCTACCTGCTTGCTGGCTAGCCAGCTAGCCAGCCCTGTGGGCCTTGCTGCTGCTGCAGCCAATAAACAAAAGGTGGTGCTGCTGCTGCTTCTGCTGCTTCTGCTTCTGCTTGTGTCTGGCCCCTGTTGGAGCGTCCAGGCACAGGACTTCTGCTGCTGCTGACTAAATGGCCTCCTTAATTGGATCATTTGAGTAGCCAGCACACCTGTGCAGGTAGGGCATGACATGATAGGCAGCTGCCTTGATAGCGGGTGGGTGCTGAATGTTCCTAATTGACAAAATAAGATTAATGCTTATGAAGAAATATAAAATCTCATCCCTTCCCCAATATCGCGCCACACCCCTACCCCTTAATTCCCTGGTTGAACGTGATGGACATATGTCTTTTTTCGACCGTACTAACTATGTAACTATGTAACATAACATGGGGGGGGGGGGGTCTCCTGGCTGTTCACACAGGTGTGTCATTGCTGTACATTGACCATGCATTGCTTCTGTGGTATTGCAAAGGCAAAGACAAATGCTTCCAGCCATCCATTGCACTAATGGATTGGTCATCAGCTGGCTGTCTATGTCCCGCATCAATATAGACCAAAGTACAGAGGGTTAGGCTATGCTATTGTGCACCTACCTGATGCATCAGAAGGTGCGAGGCCCTTGCTAAATTCTGTGCACAGACTTTGAGATCTATGCTTTAGACTGTATCTAAACCTGCTCCAACATGGACTGACATTCTGGCCTACTTTCAGCCGATGCGACTTGTCTGTCGCTGAACAGTCGCTTTTTATGTATTCAGCACCTATGTATAATGTTGTAAAAATGCTCTAGAAGCTAAAGTCGCAGAAATGTCACACATATTTGGCCTGCAACTTTCTGTGCGACAAATTCAGACAGGAAAAATCAGTATAAATCCTTAGAAAATTATCCCCCAGTGTCTCCATCTGCTGGCGGTATTGAATAAGCATTGCTGCACTGATGGGGTATGCATTAGACGAAAAAAAAGAAGAAAAAGAAGAATAATACGCCCAGAAAAGAGGCGAAAAGGAGAAAAACGTAAAAAAACGTGAAAAAAAAGTAAGAGGAAGAGAAGGGAAAAAAAGGTGGAAATGGGTTTAAAAGTGATTTCGGCGGAGAAATATATATATATACTATATATATATATATATATATATATATATGCGCACACACACACATAGATATAAACGTATTCTCCGTTGAGATATTGCAGCCGCTGCTGTGTCCAGGCCCAGGAGCCTTAGCACTGTGCTGTGATGTCACTCAATACCACTGACATCACTAGGTGTAAACAACATCTCTCCTTTGCTGTGTATGTGACTATGGAGCTGTTTGGTGATGTCGTCTATTACGGCCTTCATAGAAGCAACAGGAGATTGTTGCATCCATCTTGAACCCTCAGAACTACAGTGCTATGATGTCACTCACTTCCACAGGCCTTGCAGAGTGTAAACAACAACAACCCAGCTTTGTTGTGTATGTAACCAAAGGGATTTGTGATGTCACCTAGAACCTTCACAGCAGCGACAGCTTTATGAGGAGCATCAGCACTGCTCTGCCTGAGCAGAACCATCACCGCCATAGGTTGTCAAATAACCCGGATTTAACCCACACAGGTAAGTCCAATGGGGTGCAGGCATGTCCTCTATGCTTACAGCTTCCCGTGGGTGTTGGTTTGATACCGTTTGGGGACAGCCAAGGAGGCATCTGCAGGCAACAAAGGTAGGTGTGTGCTTGTGTGTGTGTTTCCTATGCAGATCCTAAGCCCAGTGTCACATGCAAGTAGGAGGAGTAAGAAGGGTTCCTGGCAAATCCGGGTTATGGATTGCATTTAAAAAGGCCCCGTGGGAGTGCAATGGGCCCCTGTCTTGCTGCTTAGCAATAATGGTATGGGTTTAGGTTCTGCTGTGTGTACTGGTGGTTGACTGCCCCCCAGCCCAGAGTGTGCATGGAAAATTGTCTGGCAGCCTCCCTGACAGCAAGCAGTGATAGTGCCCATGAAGGGGACCTTGTTGGGCCCGCCCCTTTCACGGTTATCGCTTCTCGGCCTTTTGGCTAAGATCAAGTGTAGTATCTGTTCTTATCAGTTTAATATCTGATACGTCCCCTATCTGGGGACCATATATTAAATGGATTTTTGAGAACGGGGGCCGATTTCGAAGCTTGCTTCCGTCGCCCTATGCATTGACCCGATATGGCAGTATCTTCGGGTACAGTGCACCACCCCCTTACAGGGTTAAAAAGAAAGATTCCTACTTTCATTGCTACCTGCTTGCTGGCTAGCCAGCTAGCCAGCCCTGTGGGCCTTGCTGCTGCTGCAGCCAATAAACAAAAGGTGGTGCTGCTGCTGCTTCTGCTGCTTCTGCTTCTGCTTGTGTCTGGCCCCTGTTGGAGCGTCCAGGCACAGGACTTCTGCTGCTGCTGACTAAATGGCCTCCTTAATTGGATCATTTGAGTAGCCAGCACACCTGTGCAGGTAGGGCATGACATGATAGGCAGCTGCCTTGATAGCGGGTGGGTGCTGAATGTTCCTAATTGACAAAATAAGATTAATGCTTATGAAGAAATATAAAATCTCATCCCTTCCCCAATATCGCGCCACACCCCTACCCCTTAATTCCCTGGTTGAACGTGATGGACATATGTCTTTTTTCGACCGTACTAACTATGTAACTATGTAACATAACATGGGGGGGGGGGGGTCTCCTGGCTGTTCACACAGGTGTGTCATTGCTGTACATTGACCATGCATTGCTTCTGTGGTATTGCA
Source organism: Hyla sarda (assembly GCF_029499605.1). Taxonomy (NCBI): domain Eukaryota; kingdom Metazoa; phylum Chordata; class Amphibia; order Anura; family Hylidae; genus Hyla; species Hyla sarda. The sequence continues at coordinate 119,988 of NW_026607632.1, forward strand.
AAGGCAAAGACAAATGCTTCCAGCCATCCATTGCACTAATGGATTGGTCATCAGCTGGCTGTCTATGTCCCGCATCAATATAGACCAAAGTACAGAGGGTTAGGCTATGCTATTGTGCACCTACCTGATGCATCAGAAGGTGCGAGGCCCTTGCTAAATTCTGTGCACAGACTTTGAGATCTATGCTTTAGACTGTATCTAAACCTGCTCCAACATGGACTGACATTCTGGCCTACTTTCAGCCGATGCGACTTGTCTGTCGCTGAACAGTCGCTTTTTATGTATTCAGCACCTATGTATAATGTTGTAAAAATGCTCTAGAAGCTAAAGTCGCAGAAATGTCACACATATTTGGCCTGCAACTTTCTGTGCGACAAATTCAGACAGGAAAAATCAGTATAAATCCTTAGAAAATTATCCCCCAGTGTCTCCATCTGCTGGCGGTATTGAATAAGCATTGCTGCACTGATGGGGTATGCATTAGACGAAAAAAAAGAAGAAAAAGAAGAATAATACGCCCAGAAAAGAGGCGAAAAGGAGAAAAACGTAAAAAAACGTGAAAAAAAAGTAAGAGGAAGAGAAGGGAAAAAAAGGTGGAAATGGGTTTAAAAGTGATTTCGGCGGAGAAATATATATATATATATATATATATATATAATATATATATATATATATATGCGCACACACACACATAGATATAAACGTATTCTCCGTTGAGATATTGCAGCCGCTGCTGTGTCCAGGCCCAGGAGCCTTAGCACTGTGCTGTGATGTCACTCAATACCACTGACATCACTAGGTGTAAACAACATCTCTCCTTTGCTGTGTATGTGACTATGGAGCTGTTTGGTGATGTCGTCTATTACGGCCTTCATAGAAGCAACAGGATATTGTTGCATCCATCTTGAACCCTCAGAACTACAGTGCTATGATGTCACTCACTTCCACAGGCCTTGCAGAGTGTAAACAACAACAACCCAGCTTTGTTGTGTATGTAACCAAAGGGATTTGTGATGTCACCTAGAACCTTCACAGCAGCGACAGCTTTATGAGGAGCATCAGCACTGCTCTGCCTGAGCAGAACCATCACCGCCATAGGTTGTCAAATAACCCGGATTTAACCCACACAGGTAAGTCCAATGGGGTGCAGGCATGTCCTCTATGCTTACAGCTTCCCGTGGGTGTTGGTTTGATACCGTTTGGGGACAGCCAAGGAGGCATCTGCAGGCAACAAAGGTAGGTGTGTGCTTGTGTGTGTGTTTCCTATGCAGATCCTAAGCCCAGTGTCACATGCAAGTAGGAGGAGTAAGAAGGGTTCCTGGCAAATCCGGGTTATGGATTGCATTTAAAAAGGCCCCGTGGGAGTGCAATGGGCCCCTGTCTTGCTGCTTAGCAATAATGGTATGGGTTTAGGTTCTGCTGTGTGTACTGGTGGTTGACTGCCCCCCAGCCCAGAGTGTGCATGGAAAATTGTCTGGCAGCCTCCCTGACAGCAAGCAGTGATAGTGCCCATGAAGGGGACCTTGTTGGGCCCGCCCCTTTCACGGTTATCGCTTCTCGGCCTTTTGGCTAAGATCAAGTGTAGTATCTGTTCTTATCAGTTTAATATCTGATACGTCCCCTATCTGGGGACCATATATTAAATGGATTTTTGAGAACGGGGGCCGATTTCGAAGCTTGCTTCCGTCGCCCTATGCATTGACCCGATATGGCAGTATCTTCGGGTACAGTGCACCACCCCCTTACAGGGTTAAAAAGAAAGATTCCTACTTTCATTGCTACCTGCTTGCTGGCTAGCCAGCTAGCCAGCCCTGTGGGCCTTGCTGCTGCTGCAGCCAATAAACAAAAGGTGGTGCTGCTGCTGCTTCTGCTGCTTCTGCTTCTGCTTGTGTCTGGCCCCTGTTGGAGCGTCCAGGCACAGGACTTCTGCTGCTGCTGACTAAATGGCCTCCTTAATTGGATCATTTGAGTAGCCAGCACACCTGTGCAGGTAGGGCATGACATGATAGGCAGCTGCCTTGATAGCGGGTGGGTGCTGAATGTTCCTAATTGACAAAATAAGATTAATGCTTATGAAGAAATATAAAATCTCATCCCTTCCCCAATATCGCGCCACACCCCTACCCCTTAATTCCCTGGTTGAACGTGATGGACATATGTCTTTTTTCGACCGTACTAACTATGTAACTATGTAACATAACATGGGGGGGGGGGGGTCTCCTGGCTGTTCACACAGGTGTGTCATTGCTGTACATTGACCATGCATTGCTTCTGTGGTATTGCAAAGGCAAAGACAAATGCTTCCAGCCATCCATTGCACTAATGGATTGGTCATCAGCTGGCTGTCTATGTCCCGCATCAATATAGACCAAAGTACAGAGGGTTAGGCTATGCTATTGTGCACCTACCTGATGCATCAGAAGGTGCGAGGCCCTTGCTAAATTCTGTGCACAGACTTTGAGATCTATGCTTTAGACTGTATCTAAACCTGCTCCAACATGGACTGACATTCTGGCCTACTTTCAGCCGATGCGACTTGTCTGTCGCTGAACAGTCGCTTTTTATGTATTCAGCACCTATGTATAATGTTGTAAAAATGCTCTAGAAGCTAAAGTCGCAGAAATGTCACACATATTTGGCCTGCAACTTTCTGTGCGACAAATTCAGACAGGAAAAATCAGTATAAATCCTTAGAAAATTATCCCCCAGTGTCTCCATCTGCTGGCGGTATTGAATAAGCATTGCTGCACTGATGGGGTATGCATTAGACGAAAAAAAAGAAGAAAAAGAAGAATAATACGCCCAGAAAAGAGGCGAAAAGGAGAAAAACGTAAAAAAACGTGAAAAAAAAGTAAGAGGAAGAGAAGGGAAAAAAAGGTGGAAATGGGTTTAAAAGTGATTTCGGCGGAGAAATATATATATATATATATATATATATATATATATATATATATATGCGCACACACACACATAGATATAAACGTATTCTCCGTTGAGATATTGCAGCCGCTGCTGTGTCCAGGCCCAGGAGCCTTAGCACTGTGCTGTGATGTCACTCAATACCACTGACATCACTAGGTGTAAACAACATCTCTCCTTTGCTGTGTATGTGACTATGGAGCTGTTTGGTGATGTCGTCTATTACGGCCTTCATAGAAGCAACAGGAGATTGTTGCATCCATCTTGAACCCTCAGAACTACAGTGCTATGATGTCACTCACTTCCACAGGCCTTGCAGAGTGTAAACAACAACAACCCAGCTTTGTTGTGTATGTAACCAAAGGGATTTGTGATGTCACCTAGAACCTTCACAGCAGCGACAGCTTTATGAGGAGCATCAGCACTGCTCTGCCTGAGCAGAACCATCACCGCCATAGGTTGTCAAATAACCCGGATTTAACCCACACAGGTAAGTCCAATGGGGTGCAGGCATGTCCTCTATGCTTACAGCTTCCCGTGGGTGTTGGTTTGATACCGTTTGGGGACAGCCAAGGAGGCATCTGCAGGCAACAAAGGTAGGTGTGTGCTTGTGTGTGTGTTTCCTATGCAGATCCTAAGCCCAGTGTCACATGCAAGTAGGAGGAGTAAGAAGGGTTCCTGGCAAATCCGGGTTATGGATTGCATTTAAAAAGGCCCCGTGGGAGTGCAATGGGCCCCTGTCTTGCTGCTTAGCAATAATGGTATGGGTTTAGGTTCTGCTGTGTGTACTGGTGGTTGACTGCCCCCCAGCCCAGAGTGTGCATGGAAAATTGTCTGGCAGCCTCCCTGACAGCAAGCAGTGATAGTGCCCATGAAGGGGACCTTGTTGGGCCCGCCCCTTTCACGGTTATCGCTTCTCGGCCTTTTGGCTAAGATCAAGTGTAGTATCTGTTCTTATCAGTTTAATATCTGATACGTCCCCTATCTGGGGACCATATATTAAATGGATTTTTGAGAACGGGGGCCGATTTCGAAGCTTGCTTCCGTCGCCCTATGCATTGACCCGATATGGCAGTATCTTCGGGTACAGTGCACCACCCCCTTACAGGGTTAAAAAGAAAGATTCCTACTTTCATTGCTACCTGCTTGCTGGCTAGCCAGCTAGCCAGCCCTGTGGGCCTTGCTGCTGCTGCAGCCAATAAACAAAAGGTGGTGCTGCTGCTGCTTCTGCTGCTTCTGCTTCTGCTTGTGTCTGGCCCCTGTTGGAGCGTCCAGGCACAGGACTTCTGCTGCTGCTGACTAAATGGCCTCCTTAATTGGATCATTTGAGTAGCCAGCACACCTGTGCAGGTAGGGCATGACATGATAGGCAGCTGCCTTGATAGCGGGTGGGTGCTGAATGTTCCTAATTGACAAAATAAGATTAATGCTTATGAAGAAATATAAAATCTCATCCCTTCCCCAATATCGCGCCACACCCCTACCCCTTAATTCCCTGGTTGAACGTGATGGACATATGTCTTTTTTCGACCGTACTAACTATGTAACTATGTAACATAACATGGGGGGGGGGGGTCTCCTGGCTGTTCACACAGGTGTGTCATTGCTGTACATTGACCATGCATTGCTTCTGTGGTATTGCAAAGGCAAAGACAAATGCTTCCAGCCATCCATTGCACTAATGGATTGGTCATCAGCTGGCTGTCTATGTCCCGCATCAATATAGACCAAAGTACAGAGGGTTAGGCTATGCTATTGTGCACCTACCTGATGCATCAGAAGGTGCGAGGCCCTTGCTAAATTCTGTGCACAGACTTTGAGATCTATGCTTTAGACTGTATCTAAACCTGCTCCAACATGGACTGACATTCTGGCCTACTTTCAGCCGATGCGACTTGTCTGTCGCTGAACAGTCGCTTTTTATGTATTCAGCACCTATGTATAATGTTGTAAAAATGCTCTAGAAGCTAAAGTCGCAGAAATGTCACACATATTTGGCCTGCAACTTTCTGTGCGACAAATTCAGACAGGAAAAATCAGTATAAATCCTTAGAAAATTATCCCCCAGTGTCTCCATCTGCTGGCGGTATTGAATAAGCATTGCTGCACTGATGGGGTATGCATTAGACGAAAAAAAAGAAGAAAAAGAAGAATAATACGCCCAGAAAAGAGGCGAAAAGGAGAAAAACGTAAAAAAACGTGAAAAAAAAGTAAGAGGAAGAGAAGGGAAAAAAAGGTGGAAATGGGTTTAAAAGTGATTTCGGCGGAGAATATATATATATATATATATATATATATATATATATATATATATATATGCGCACACACACACATAGATATAAACGTATTCTCCGTTGAGATATTGCAGCCGCTGCTGTGTCCAGGCCCAGGAGCCTTAGCACTGTGCTGTGATGTCACTCAATACCACTGACATCACTAGGTGTAAACAACATCTCTCCTTTGCTGTGTATGTGACTATGGAGCTGTTTGGTGATGTCGTCTATTACGGCCTTCATAGAAGCAACAGGAGATTGTTGCATCCATCTTGAACCCTCAGAACTACAGTGCTATGATGTCACTCACTTCCACAGGCCTTGCAGAGTGTAAACAACAACAACCCAGCTTTGTTGTGTATGTAACCAAAGGGATTTGTGATGTCACCTAGAACCTTCACAGCAGCGACAGCTTTATGAGGAGCATCAGCACTGCTCTGCCTGAGCAGAACCATCACCGCCATAGGTTGTCAAATAACCCGGATTTAACCCACACAGGTAAGTCCAATGGGGTGCAGGCATGTCCTCTATGCTTACAGCTTCCCGTGGGTGTTGGTTTGATACCGTTTGGGGACAGCCAAGGAGGCATCTGCAGGCAACAAAGGTAGGTGTGTGCTTGTGTGTGTGTTTCCTATGCAGATCCTAAGCCCAGTGTCACATGCAAGTAGGAGGAGTAAGAAGGGTTCCTGGCAAATCCGGGTTATGGATTGCATTTAAAAAGGCCCCGTGGGAGTGCAATGGGCCCCTGTCTTGCTGCTTAGCAATAATGGTATGGGTTTAGGTTCTGCTGTGTGTACTGGTGGTTGACTGCCCCCCAGCCCAGAGTGTGCATGGAAAATTGTCTGGCAGCCTCCCTGACAGCAAGCAGTGATAGTGCCCATGAAGGGGACCTTGTTGGGCCCGCCCCTTTCACGGTTATCGCTTCTCGGCCTTTTGGCTAAGATCAAGTGTAGTATCTGTTCTTATCAGTTTAATATCTGATACGTCCCCTATCTGGGGACCATATATTAAATGGATTTTTGAGAACGGGGGCCGATTTCGAAGCTTGCTTCCGTCGCCCTATGCATTGACCCGATATGGCAGTATCTTCGGGTACAGTGCACCACCCCCTTACAGGGTTAAAAAGAAAGATTCCTACTTTCATTGCTACCTGCTTGCTGGCTAGCCAGCTAGCCAGCCCTGTGGGCCTTGCTGCTGCTGCAGCCAATAAACAAAAGGTGGTGCTGCTGCTGCTTCTGCTGCTTCTGCTTCTGCTTGTGTCTGGCCCCTGTTGGAGCGTCCAGGCACAGGACTTCTGCTGCTGCTGACTAAATGGCCTCCTTAATTGGATCATTTGAGTAGCCAGCACACCTGTGCAGGTAGGGCATGACATGATAGGCAGCTGCCTTGATAGCGGGTGGGTGCTGAATGTTCCTAATTGACAAAATAAGATTAATGCTTATGAAGAAATATAAAATCTCATCCCTTCCCCAATATCGCGCCACACCCCTACCCCTTAATTCCCTGGTTGAACGTGATGGACATATGTCTTTTTTCGACCGTACTAACTATGTAACTATGTAACATAACATGGGGGGGGGGGGGTCTCCTGGCTGTTCACACAGGTGTGTCATTGCTGTACATTGACCATGCATTGCTTCTGTGGTATTGCAAAGGCAAAGACAAATGCTTCCAGCCATCCATTGCACTAATGGATTGGTCATCAGCTGGCTGTCTATGTCCCGCATCAATATAGACCAAAGTACAGAGGGTTAGGCTATGCTATTGTGCACCTACCTGATGCATCAGAAGGTGCGAGGCCCTTGCTAAATTCTGTGCACAGACTTTGAGATCTATGCTTTAGACTGTATCTAAACCTGCTCCAACATGGACTGACATTCTGGCCTACTTTCAGCCGATGCGACTTGTCTGTCGCTGAACAGTCGCTTTTTATGTATTCAGCACCTATGTATAATGTTGTAAAAATGCTCTAGAAGCTAAAGTCGCAGAAATGTCACACATATTTGGCCTGCAACTTTCTGTGCGACAAATTCAGACAGGAAAAATCAGTATAAATCCTTAGAAAATTATCCCCCAGTGTCTCCATCTGCTGGCGGTATTGAATAAGCATTGCTGCACTGATGGGGTATGCATTAGACGAAAAAAAAGAAGAAAAAGAAGAATAATACGCCCAGAAAAGAGGCGAAAAGGAGAAAAACGTAAAAAAACGTGAAAAAAAAGTAAGAGGAAGAGAAGGGAAAAAAAGGTGGAAATGGGTTTAAAAGTGATTTCGGCGGAGAAATATATATATATATATATATATATATATATATATATGCGCACACACACACATAGATATAAACGTATTCTCCGTTGAGATATTGCAGCCGCTGCTGTGTCCAGGCCCAGGAGCCTTAGCACTGTGCTGTGATGTCACTCAATACCACTGACATCACTAGGTGTAAACAACATCTCTCCTTTGCTGTGTATGTGACTATGGAGCTGTTTGGTGATGTCGTCTATTACGGCCTTCATAGAAGCAACAGGAGATTGTTGCATCCATCTTGAACCCTCAGAACTACAGTGCTATGATGTCACTCACTTCCACAGGCCTTGCAGAGTGTAAACAACAACAACCCAGCTTTGTTGTGTATGTAACCAAAGGGATTTGTGATGTCACCTAGAACCTTCACAGCAGCGACAGCTTTATGAGGAGCATCAGCACTGCTCTGCCTGAGCAGAACCATCACCGCCATAGGTTGTCAAATAACCCGGATTTAACCCACACAGGTAAGTCCAATGGGGTGCAGGCATGTCCTCTATGCTTACAGCTTCCCGTGGGTGTTGGTTTGATACCGTTTGGGGACAGCCAAGGAGGCATCTGCAGGCAACAAAGGTAGGTGTGTGCTTGTGTGTGTGTTTCCTATGCAGATCCTAAGCCCAGTGTCACATGCAAGTAGGAGGAGTAAGAAGGGTTCCTGGCAAATCCGGGTTATGGATTGCATTTAAAAAGGCCCCGTGGGAGTGCAATGGGCCCCTGTCTTGCTGCTTAGCAATAATGGTATGGGTTTAGGTTCTGCTGTGTGTACTGGTGGTTGACTGCCCCCCAGCCCAGAGTGTGCATGGAAAATTGTCTGGCAGCCTCCCTGACAGCAAGCAGTGATAGTGCCCATGAAGGGGACCTTGTTGGGCCCGCCCCTTTCACGGTTATCGCTTCTCGGCCTTTTGGCTAAGATCAAGTGTAGTATCTGTTCTTATCAGTTTAATATCTGATACGTCCCCTATCTGGGGACCATATATTAAATGGATTTTTGAGAACGGGGGCCGATTTCGAAGCTTGCTTCCGTCGCCCTATGCATTGACCCGATATGGCAGTATCTTCGGGTACAGTGCACCACCCCCTTACAGGGTTAAAAAGAAAGATTCCTACTTTCATTGCTACCTGCTTGCTGGCTAGCCAGCTAGCCAGCCCTGTGGGCCTTGCTGCTGCTGCAGCCAATAAACAAAAGGTGGTGCTGCTGCTGCTTCTGCTGCTTCTGCTTCTGCTTGTGTCTGGCCCCTGTTGGAGCGTCCAGGCACAGGACTTCTGCTGCTGCTGACTAAATGGCCTCCTTAATTGGATCATTTGAGTAGCCAGCACACCTGTGCAGGTAGGGCATGACATGATAGGCAGCTGCCTTGATAGCGGGTGGGTGCTGAATGTTCCTAATTGACAAAATAAGATTAATGCTTATGAAGAAATATAAAATCTCATCCCTTCCCCAATATCGCGCCACACCCCTACCCCTTAATTCCCTGGTTGAACGTGATGGACATATGTCTTTTTTCGACCGTACTAACTATGTAACTATGTAACATAACATGGGGGGGGGGGGGGTCTCCTGGCTGTTCACACAGGTGTGTCATTGCTGTACATTGACCATGCATTGCTTCTGTGGTATTGCAAAGGCAAAGACAAATGCTTCCAGCCATCCATTGCACTAATGGATTGGTCATCAGCTGGCTGTCTATGTCCCGCATCAATATAGACCAAAGTACAGAGGGTTAGGCTATGCTATTGTGCACCTACCTGATGCATCAGAAGGTGCGAGGCCCTTGCTAAATTCTGTGCACAGACTTTGAGATCTATGCTTTAGACTGTATCTAAACCTGCTCCAACATGGACTGACATTCTGGCCTACTTTCAGCCGATGCGACTTGTCTGTCGCTGAACAGTCGCTTTTTATGTATTCAGCACCTATGTATAATGTTGTAAAAATGCTCTAGAAGCTAAAGTCGCAGAAATGTCACACATATTTGGCCTGCAACTTTCTGTGCGACAAATTCAGACAGGAAAAATCAGTATAAATCCTTAGAAAATTATCCCCCAGTGTCTCCATCTGCTGGCGGTATTGAATAAGCATTGCTGCACTGATGGGGTATGCATTAGACGAAAAAAAAGAAGAAAAAGAAGAATAATACGCCCAGAAAAGAGGCGAAAAGGAGAAAAACGTAAAAAAACGTGAAAAAAAAGTAAGAGGAAGAGAAGGGAAAAAAAGGTGGAAATGGGTTTAAAAGTGATTTCGGCGGAGAATATATATATATATATATATATATATATATATATATATATATATGCGCACACACACACATAGATATAAACGTATTCTCCGTTGAGATATTGCAGCCGCTGCTGTGTCCAGGCCCAGGAGCCTTAGCACTGTGCTGTGATGTCACTCAATACCACTGACATCACTAGGTGTAAACAACATCTCTCCTTTGCTGTGTATGTGACTATGGAGCTGTTTGGTGATGTCGTCTATTACGGCCTTCATAGAAGCAACAGGAGATTGTTGCATCCATCTTGAACCCTCAGAACTACAGTGCTATGATGTCACTCACTTCCACAGGCCTTGCAGAGTGTAAACAACAACAACCCAGCTTTGTTGTGTATGTAACCAAAGGGATTTGTGATGTCACCTAGAACCTTCACAGCAGCGACAGCTTTATGAGGAGCATCAGCACTGCTCTGCCTGAGCAGAACCATCACCGCCATAGGTTGTCAAATAACCCGGATTTAACCCACACAGGTAAGTCCAATGGGGTGCAGGCATGTCCTCTATGCTTACAGCTTCCCGTGGGTGTTGGTTTGATACCGTTTGGGGACAGCCAAGGAGGCATCTGCAGGCAACAAAGGTAGGTGTGTGCTTGTGTGTGTGTTTCCTATGCAGATCCTAAGCCCAGTGTCACATGCAAGTAGGAGGAGTAAGAAGGGTTCCTGGCAAATCCGGGTTATGGATTGCATTTAAAAAGGCCCCGTGGGAGTGCAATGGGCCCCTGTCTTGCTGCTTAGCAATAATGGTATGGGTTTAGGTTCTGCTGTGTGTACTGGTGGTTGACTGCCCCCCAGCCCAGAGTGTGCATGGAAAATTGTCTGGCAGCCTCCCTGACAGCAAGCAGTGATAGTGCCCATGAAGGGGACCTTGTTGGGCCCGCCCCTTTCACGGTTATCGCTTCTCGGCCTTTTGGCTAAGATCAAGTGTAGTATCTGTTCTTATCAGTTTAATATCTGATACGTCCCCTATCTGGGGACCATATATTAAATGGATTTTTGAGAACGGGGGCCGATTTCGAAGCTTGCTTCCGTTGCCCTATGCATTGACCCGATATGGCAGTATCTTCGGGTACAGTGCACCACCCCCTTACAGGGTTAAAAAGAAAGATTCCTACTTTCATTGCTACCTGCTTGCTGGCTAGCCAGCTAGCCAGCCCTGTGGGCCTTGCTGCTGCTGCAGCCAATAAACAAAAGGTGGTGCTGCTGCTGCTTCTGCTGCTTCTGCTTCTGCTTGTGTCTGGCCCCTGTTGGAGCGTCCAGGCACAGGACTTCTGCTGCTGCTGACTAAATGGCCTCCTTAATTGGATCATTTGAGTAGCCAGCACACCTGTGCAGGTAGGGCATGACATGATAGGCAGCTGCCTTGATAGCGGGTGGGTGCTGAATGTTCCTAATTGACAAAATAAGATTAATGCTTATGAAGAAATATAAAATCTCATCCCTTCCCCAATATCGCGCCACACCCCTACCCCTTAATTCCCTGGTTGAACGTGATGGACATATGTCTTTTTTCGACCGTACTAACTATGTAACTATGTAACATAACATGGGGGGGGGGGGGTCTCCTGGCTGTTCACACAGGTGTGTCATTGCTGTACATTGACCATGCATTGCTTCTGTGGTATTGCAAAGGCAAAGACAAATGCTTCCAGCCATCCATTGCACTAATGGATTGGTCATCAGCTGGCTGTCTATGTCCCGCATCAATATAGACCAAAGTACAGAGGGTTAGGCTATGCTATTGTGCACCTACCTGATGCATCAGAAGGTGCGAGGCCCTTGCTAAATTCTGTGCACAGACTTTGAGATCTATGCTTTAGACTGTATCTAAACCTGCTCCAACATGGACTGACATTCTGGCCTACTTTCAGCCGATGCGACTTGTCTGTCGCTGAACAGTCGCTTTTTATGTATTCAGCACCTATGTATAATGTTGTAAAAATGCTCTAGAAGCTAAAGTCGCAGAAATGTCTCACATATTTGGCCTGCAACTTTCTGTGCGACAAATTCAGACAGGAAAAATCAGTATAAATCCTTAGAAAATTATCCCCCAGTGTCTCCATCTGCTGGCGGTATTGAATAAGCATTGCTGCACTGATGGGGTATGCATTAGACGAAAAAAAAGAAGAAAAAGAAGAATAATACGCCCAGAAAAGAGGCGAAAAGGAGAAAAACGTAAAAAAACGTGAAAAAAAAGTAAGAGGAAGAGAAGGGAAAAAAAGGTGGAAATGGGTTTAAAAGTGATTTCGGCGGAGAAATATATATATATATATATATATATATATATATATATATATATATGCGCACACACACACATAGATATAAACGTATTCTCCGTTGAGATATTGCAGCCGCTGCTGTGTCCAGGCCCAGGAGCCTTAGCACTGTGCTGTGATGTCACTCAATACCACTGACATCACTAGGTGTAAACAACATCTCTCCTTTGCTGTGTATGTGACTATGGAGCTGTTTGGTGATGTCGTCTATTACGGCCTTCATAGAAGCAACAGGAGATTGTTGCATCCATCTTGAACCCTCAGAACTACAGTGCTATGATGTCACTCACTTCCACAGGCCTTGCAGAGTGTAAACAACAACAACCCAGCTTTGTTGTGTATGTAACCAAAGGGATTTGTGATGTCACCTAGAACCTTCACAGCAGCGACAGCTTTATGAGGAGCATCAGCACTGCTCTGCCTGAGCAGAACCATCACCGCCATAGGTTGTCAAATAACCCGGATTTAACCCACACA